>NW_015374274.1:399036-503555 GCF_001272555.1 Dufourea novaeangliae | reverse complement strand
TTCCCCCCCTTTTTTTTTTTTTTTTTTTTTTTTGTTTTCGTTTAACGAGCCAATGGACTCGGACGAACCCGATGCGTGACCAACGTCGCCCGCAGGGGTGGGGACAGTTGACGAAAAGTTCGAGGGGTCGTAATACGGCGCGCGGTTAATTGTGAAGGGAATTGGGACTCGTTGCGCGTCGCTTACCGTGTAAAAATGGAACAGATTTACGCGGCTGGATGGGGAGGATAATTAGTAGGCAGCTCGTGTTGCCGATTTTTCGCGAATACGCTGGGAATTGGCACGCATTATCATTCGTTTCCAGTTCTACGGGCACATTACTTCGATTTATACATGCACCATGATAACCTCGTTCAAACCTCTCCCGATGATATCTATATTTCTTCGCTTCAATCACGGATCAATTTCTATTTACCATGAACGATTTTTTCTAGCAGACCGCAAGAGTACAATAGCAATCCGCGACTATCATCGATATACAAATAAACTGTTTTGTTTTCCTCATTCGTCCCTTGCGTCAATTTGACACATTTTTCTCCGAAGAAATGACTTTGTTCTGTAATATGTAGATAAATTCAGCTGAGGCTCCGTGCCATTTATTTCAAAAAACGTGCAAATGTAACTATTTATCCCTTCATTATATTAATTCTTTACCACTGTGTCGATTTGACACCGGGGGACAAATAAATTTGGGAAAAATGAGGGACGGGTAAAGGTTAAATAAGTTTGAACGATCTTTCAGCGCTTGGTCTACACTTTGATCAACTGACCCAGCAAAAATCGATAGTCCTCTCGAGCAAATAATTCTACTGCACGCGAAAAATAATGCTGTTTCGTGAAACGATCCTGACGAAGAAAAAAAAAAGTTGTTACGCAGTGAAATGGGGCTCAGCGAAGTGCACACGGCCCTGACTGAAGGAGCGTCGACATCGTTGACTGAGCCGACGGGCTGCACGGCGCCAAAATCGATTTTGAAAAGGGAAAGTGGCATGTACGTGCCAGCAGCATGGCTCTGCATATAGATACAGTATGCGTACGATTCGCGACAAAAACGTATAGGAGGTAAAATTGCAGCCACGCCGAATAAAGGTTGCACCGCGTATGTACAGCACTCACACATGCGCGCGCACGCGCTCTTCGCCACCACCGCCATATACACACCGACCGTGCATTCGCGTACACAACACCCCCTCCACCCCCACCCCCAACACCGGGTCTCTCTGTGGTTGATGCCTCTTTTTCCTGTTTCACGAGTAAGCTCTTTCCCCCATTCATGTGTGAGCGTTAAGCTGCGTCTACACTATGTAACATAACTTGTTATAAAACTTGTCAGAAAAACAGAAAGAAAATGTTATATAACGTGATGTTACATAACATTTTTCGCGTTATATAGCAAGTTATATGTTATCCATCTAGTGCCACGTTATTCATAATAATAATGAGTCACGAAATGTTATACAAACTTGTTACATTTGTCTGAAAGGTATAGTCCTGTAACAAGTTATAAAAACATGTTGTATAACATTGTTTTGCTATGTAGTGTAGACGCAGCTTTAGAAGGGAACTTCGTCTCGGCCACGGGTGTAACGTGCGTGTACCTGCACAAGGAGTACGCGTGGCACGTGTACCCCGGCTATCTTTCTCTTAGGCGCGCGCGCGCGAGCGTGTGCATACCACGCGCGCTCCACCGTGTGTTGCCCGGTGAATGGTGCTTGAATGACGACAATTTCGGGTGATTTTCGACTGCGGCTAATCGGAACCAACCGGAGTCTAGGGAGTCTCTCAAAAATTTTTCAATGGTTACGAGACAGTTTTTAAAATTGGAATCAATACTCGCCGTTTTCGGCTGTAATCGAGAGAAATTTATTGCGATTTTAATTTTATTGTAGTTCGAATACACGAAATTGGTTGGTTCTCGTTTTGTTTACAATACCGTATGTGTCTTCTATGTGTTGTTAAATGTGTTTTGTATGATTGCGGCAGAGATGATTGTAATTCAATTAGGTGAAAATTGGATTTTTGGGTTCCCAATGAAAGGACAATTCAATTTTTAGTATGTGTGCCACACATACGGAACGTGTCTACCGGACTGAATTCTGGTATGTAAGAAGAATATATTATGTTTAGTATGTATATAAATATACAACGAATGAAATATTTGCATGTTCAGACAGATTCCATTGATCGATAATTTATAATTACTAGCATAACGTATGCGTTCTGGGGTGAATTGCGCTTTCATTTTATACCTTACAATTTCTGTTATTACTAGGAAAGTTCAAGTGTGTTACTGAATTACACCTGTCATTTGAAATCACTTTACACCACAATCCACCAACAATTAGTACCTGCGTGGTATTAATTTACCAACGAGCAGTGGTACTTCATAATGGCTACAGAATTATCGAAATTATACCAAAAGTCGTAACAAAAGCCTGGCAAATTCTGGCAAGCGCAAAATAGTCTATTAAAGTGAAAATGTAATAACTGCAATAAGCAGTTAAATTTTCATGAACATCCGCAGTTTGATAAGGCCTGTTGATCAAGAGAATGAATTAACTCGTTATTTGAACTCGTCTATAGCTTCCGACGATTTCATATTTTTTATATTAATCTATCGAAAAATCTATAGATTTAATTGCATCATTGAGTTGGGTTCTGATCAGGAACTGGGTCCGTGACGGTATTTAGATTTGAAAATTTGTTGAACTAAAAGTCACAGAGCCTCAGCTAAATTTACCTATACATGACGAAATAACATCATTTCTTAGGAGAAAAATGTGTCAAATTGACACGACGGACGAATGACGGTTAACACTCTGATCTTGAGACGCTGCGACATTACTTATACTTTGAAATTCGTTTAATCGCTCGCGTTGCCACTCTATCTCACTCAGTCTCAATGGGTCCCTTTCACTCTCTTTGTCACACGGGACTACATGCTCCGATTGTCGGTCACCGTTTCGGACAATAATGAACGTACGTGTGCGCTATTTCTATGAGATCGTTAAGCTGCGTCTACACCATACAGCATAACTCGTGATATAGTAAATCATCGATGAATATTCGAAGGCTCCTCGACACTGCCAAGGAAAGGTCCACAGGTGTAACGCAGACTTTTTAATGAGGTTTAGCACAGCGATAGCTGATTCATAAATAATAAATAATTATTTGTTTAAAAATCGCCTTATTTCGCTGCTTGAGACTTAATGAGTTAATACGTTGAGTGCCACGCCAGCCATCGGTGACCGACATAGCACTGTCCCCCTCCTAAAACGTCTTGTATGTTCTTCATAACGTTTCCCAAAAAATTATCCAACATTTGTAAACAACTATCGCATAGCTCGGTTGGCCGCACGCGTGGCGTAAACGGAAAAGGTCATCAAGCTAAGGTAATCAGCTCGGAGCGCTTAACGTGTTAATTACAAGGTTTCTGAAACTTGTAACATTCGAAAGCAACTTCATGATTATATCTTAATACATACCTGTCAAGACTAAAGTTGCGATGGGCTTAAACTTAAGTCATTAATAACTACCTGCACGTAAACAGCCTTTGAACACGATTTCTTTTTACATTTATGCATTACTTCTTTCGCGAATCAAGAACATAAAATAACAAGGGAAAAAAATTACATTGGTTAATTTCATCGAATCCACGAACGGCAATCTAATTAGACGATTGTTCGTACACGGTAACGATTAATAATCGCAGTGTAGTTACGTCGTGTTCTCAGGCCAGCGTATTTCGTTTCCGAGTTGCAGCGGGCAGGTTGCAGCGATTTAAAAAAAAAAACGTTATACACTCGATAGTAAAATGTCGCTCGTTAAGTAAACGCGATTGAAACTTTCCACTGAAGTATATTAATTGGTGCGGTGTAAAGGAAGTCTACACGGAAATACACAGCAAACAATGTCCACGCGGTCTATTGCGTCATTGAGTACTGCAAGAAGGAAAAAGTGGCAACGAATTTCCTCTGGCTGCTACCACTGCTCAGCTGAGAGTGTACCTACCGCCGCCGCGTGACGTTCAACGGGACGCGACGACAGTAACGTCGTCCGAGATGAGTGTGTGGTGGGTGACGGACCGGCTGCAAATTGCAGGCTGCAACACCGCCGCCACTGCCGCCACCGCCGTCGCCGCGTGCGATTGCTGGCTAACCTATCCCCCCACCGCCCCCAACGAGAAAGCTGCGCCGCACCGTTCTGGCGCCTCCGGAGGGACCGCATGGGGCGGTGCACACACGGCAGGGCTACCCGTCATCGGCGATCGCTCGAGCTCCCGAAGTAGGTGGAGAAAGACGACGCACGCATGTCCTCGATAACGCGTCATCACGTTCCTTAACGATGGAAAAACTGTCTAGATAAAAACTGGTCGACGTATCAGCCGGAAACGGTAATCGAGCCTGCGACTTCGAGTCGTACGACTCTCCAGGAACGGTCTTTTGCCTGTATTATTGTTTGGGGAACACAGTGTGGCTAGACGATGCTCGAGAATTCATGGTTCTCGAACGTCTAGTGCAGTTGAGCCTCCCGTATCCGAACCAAAAGGAAGATATACCATAAGTGTTCGACTAAAGGGAATTTTCAGATAATCACTTTTCTGATGTACTAAACATCGTTTATATAAATGGAGATCAAGGGAAATGATGGTTTGTTTAAATGTTTACTGGGATTCTGTATCTTTTTACCTAGATTGTATTGCAAGGAATGCATTTTTGGTCCAGAAGAAGGCATTTGTTTCTGGGAGACACTGTTCGGATAGCAGAACGTTTGAATATTAGGTTAGTCGGATACGAGAGGATCTACGGGTTATTCTTTAACCCTGGAGAACAATTGTTATACACACGAACTAATCCGATGGCCATCTTCTTTATAGTGAACGGATTAGATTACGGAGCCTAGAGTCTGTTTTGGACTTTAGAACCTATAAAAACCATTTGAAGAAGAATTGTTATCCACGCGACCTTTCATATAAGCATTTTTGTTCGAAATTTTTTCATTTCTTTACATTATTTCTTGTTTTTACTCCATTTTTTAGTATTTTATTTCGTTTTATATTTAATACTCGCTGGTTTTAAATTAAAAATACACCTATGTTCTGGATTTACATTTCTGAATGTAATATATTGTTGTCTTGTAACAAAAACTTTTTAATTAAAAATTAAATGTTTTCTTATTATTTTTGCCTTGTGAAAACCCTTTAGATATACCAGAGTAATATTAGAAGTAAGGAAAAATTATAATGGATGACAGTTGTTATCTACATAACCACGCGTGTCTCAGAGTTGGATGCGACCACTCTAGGGTTAAGAGAGTTTTCCCATTTAGGAGGGGAGGGTGGTGAGACGGTGTCATTTTTAAGCGATTTTTAGAACTGAAAATCAATGGACCAAAGAACTTGATGTTTTTCCGTGCCTGTTTGTTCTCATTTCGAGAAAGCCCAATCAAATTTTTAACGCAATGATCGTTTATGTTAACAAAGTTATTACATGTTTTTTGTAACGTTAATTTTTTTATTACTGTGTTATTTTTATCTGTGGGTACAATTAAGAAGTACCAATTAACTCCTTTGCGGTACAATGTTATCACTCTATTGCGGTTTGTGCGCATTCGTATGAAGTCTAATAAAATAGCAGTTTTAACGAAGCTTGGTTAATTCGATCAATCTTAATTAAGTAATCTTAATTAATTAATCTCAATGAAACAATACCCGTTATAGTGGAACTGTATTTGAGACTGTTAATTTATAAAGTTATCAATGATTTAATTTATCGTGCAGAAACTGTGTTTTTTAGTCCGTTGGCGCAACTTCTATATGGACAATATAAGAGCACATGTTTCGAATCCGTTAATTTTATTTATTGAAATATTAGTCAGATAATGTGGTAACTTTCTACCCCTATTACATCATCATTTGTATTTTTATATTATTCTTACAACAGCAACAGGTTTATATTACATAATACATTGTTCAAATGAATAAAAAACTGTCGTAAAGGCTACAGATGGTTTATGTATAAACAAGTTTCACCTGTCAAACAATTATCCTACTGTAAAAGCCAGACCCATAAGGGGTTAATATCTATTCTCGTTAACAGATATATATTTAAACAAGCAGCCACAAATAGACTTTTACACAAATGATCAACAAATAGTTGATTTAAAGTCAAAAAGGTGCCCCCATGTACATATTATCCCTTTATGTGTGCCAAGTGAAAGTTCGCGAGGGTAAACCACGATTCCCTTTTCTGTACTCCACTATATAAGATGATGATAATCCTATTACGCAGGCTCAGATACGAAACAGGAAACATCAGGTCAATCGGCTATATTCTTTTTCTGTCCCTCTCTATGTACTCCCAAAGCACTGCCAAAAATTGCCCCAGTGGTTGTCTTTATTTTTCTACCCTATCCTACTGGCTCCTTATCCTTCGACCTATGTCAACAGTTATCAAGCAGATATCGACGTGTAGTACACACCCGAGAAAGTAATACATACAGCGCATATTCGATCGTGTTGCAAATAATTCAAAAGAAAAATCGAAGCGAGCCATGTCAGGTGGATCACCGGATTTCCACGAATTCGTGATCGAAGCTTGTAGCACACCGCGAAGCGAATCGCCGAGTAACAATGTTGTCCCGTTGGGAAGCCATAGCGGTAGGTAGATGTTCATGTGAACGGAAAAAATCTCACGATGTCACCGACCGCTATTCGAAATGCAATGGTTGACACGGTGGGCGTATTGGAAATTACGACTCAGCTCGCCGGTTATTAAAAACTCAAGAAAGAGTCTCCCGTGCCGCGTATCTATGTTCATTAAAATCGATAGACCAGTACAAAGGTGAATGACACACCTATGATCACTATCTGAGCTACGCTTGGCGCTACGACCACGATCTATGATCGACGTCTGGTTCTCACGAAGTGACCTGCGAGTCCGCAGGTGTTTTTTTTTTTTTTAAATTATCTTCTTGACTAACACGTTGGCCATCGCGTTATCCACATATTTTTTTACGAACATTAGAATAATACTACATGTAATGATATAGTAAATACACTATTATATCGAATAGATTTTTACTTCTTCCTATTGGGAATTAACGCGTTCCTTGGCGTACGTGGGGTTTTTTTTCTATGAAAGGAGCGAACACAGCTTACGCAGATTGTTATTTAAAATCATAATGCATGACGCACCATTCGGGGAACAACCAGAACCTACTTTTTACATTTTTTTTTAATATTTCATGAAGGTATACCTCGAGTGGAATAAAACACTGGAAGTATAGCGTAGTCTCGGTGCGAGCTGATTCGAAGACAGAGTAGATAGCGCACATACTGAGTGAAAGAATGACAATTTTTATAGAAATTGTCGTGTAATTTTAATTTATATTGAAGGAGCTCTGCGTACAATTATATTATATTCTAAAATCTGTGATATTTCTGAAATACTTTGTACGACACGTAAGAAAAAAAAATTATTTTATCCCTCGGAAACGGGACGAGTTTAATAATCGATTAGACATGCGTTGACAAAATATGCTGGTCTTCTTACAAAACGCTAACATAAACCAACCATATGCTTCAATTACTTTCTGTAAGCTGAAACAATGTATAAAGTTCCTGAAATCCTGAATGCAAATGATGACTCAGACACCGCCATCCAATGGTTAATCGTAATATGGCTGCAATATTGACGCTATTTACAAAATATTTTCTAATTCTTCAAGAATTTCGCTAATTTCACCATTAAAAGGTCACCGAAGTATATCCGGCCGGAGGCTTAACCCTCATCCGTACCTCATTTTCCCAACTTAATTTGTCCCTCTGTGTCAAACTGATACAGTGGCAAAAAATTAATATAGTAAAGTGATAAATAATTAAATTTGAAAATTCTTTCAAATAAAAGACAGCTAAATTTACCTGCATATAACAGAATAACGTTATTTCTTAAGAGAAAAATGTGTCAAATTGACACAATGGACGGATCAGGGTTAAGGGGCAGTAAGCATTATGTCGTAACTTGTAATGTACAGGGTGATTCTCTCGCCACAGATCCCAAAAAGAATACCCGTCGCATCGTTTTTATTCCACAGAGAGATATGCACATACGCAGACGCCGATGCCAGAGGGGCCCTTGATGTCGCGGCGTTGACCGATAGCAGCTTACATCGCCGATGTCGTCAGCTCATAGTCGTCTTTAGAGCGACTGCGAGAAAATGACCCTTATGTCCATACCTCGATACAGCGCAGACAATAGCAATGACACGATTCAATCACAACGTTTCATAACTGAAGTTGGAAAAAGCAGCCACACCAGATGACCCTGACCTTAATACATGTTATCAAGGTCACCCTCTCGAGTAACCGTTAAAAGGTTTAAACCGCCGATCACTGGTTATTAAAAAGTCATTAACAACGAAAGATTGAAAAACGTACCCCAATTTTCCTCGAAATTTGAACTTTTATGTATCATGTATAAAATCTCTCTGAGCAGTGTAATGTTTTAGAGTTGGTTAGAGACAGTTCCAGAAAAATATAATTCAGAGCTGGTTAAAGGTGTATGTGCTTTTCGGAAATTTATCCCTCGATTTTATCAAGCCGACTGGCGCGTAACTGCGAAATTTCACTCATAATTTTATCGACCGAGAGAGGCTTGTCCGATTTTCGGCGATTGCGTCTCGTTTAATCGCTCTCATGGTGTTCCATCGAGTTCAAGCATTCCAAGAAAATCGTGCATGCGTGCGTGTTTGGGATGTCGCTCGCGACTCGCGCGTGCCCATCGAAAGTCGACTGACTGTGCCAGATACATAGTGCCATAATAGACGGGGCGATTTAATAACTTGACAACAATATTTCTCGATCTTCCTCGGGAATCGAATCCGTGTTCAGAGGATCCGTTATCTGCTTTGGAAGATAAACTTAAATCTGAATGGGCGAATAACGTCAACGGTCATAACTCGGCGTAAGAATATTTTCTGTATGAATATGACCCAAGTGTGACCTGACTCGATTAAAACCGATTGAGCGTAGTAGCAGCGGCGACTTTATTCAAAAGACATCCGAGTCTTGCCTCGAGTCGCTGAACATCCTTAATGCGCGACGAAATACACCTGATACCGAAGGTGGAACAACGACTGGATACATCTGATAAATATTTCTTCGAGGCGCCACGGATGAACACTCTCCTTGCAGCAGACCTACAAATACGCTTTCGTTGATAGCACGATTCGTAAATTTAAGAAGAAACAAATAAACACTAATTGTCGTTCAATAATCCACTGTTCTTTGATTAGCGTAATACACTTTTCAATCTGTCTGATATCTTAACCCTTGGATAGCGGAGTCTGAGCATATTTCGAGCCAGGATTTCAGAAACTTTTCATGTACCATTCTAGTTTACCAAAAGTAATTAAAGGGTACAGTTGTTTGTATTAGCGGCTAATAAGAAGACCTACATATTTTGACGACATTCGTTCCAAAGAACATCTAAAGACACATCACTAAGGATCAACCTGGACTCGTGTACCACCGTGATTACTAACACGGACAAGTGGGAATTAGAGTGTTCAGTATTATTATTACTATTTTTAACGAGGATTCGCTGCTTGAAAGTTATAGAAGTAAAACACTGTGCACAATTATTAACTTCTGGAATTTGTACTGATTTTTATTCTCGGTCTCGTATGACACGGTTTCATGCTACACCACGTGTTGTTAGAATCTAATTACAGTGTTGTACGAGGATTACGTGTACTATTTGACGGATAATTTAATGATGGTGTAATGTTTCCTTTTACAGAGTATCTAACTGGGTCAAGCTGTGTTCTTGAAATGGCGATAGATAAGGTGAAGACTTGAGAAAGAATTGAACGATTCGACTATGACTAGGACTGAATTGAAAAGGTGAAGACTGGAATTCTGAACAGTGCTATCTATAATAATTTCAATTGATAGTAACGCTTTAAAATATTATCTGTATACATGTATTACCTCGCGAAACAGATCATTTTTGAATAAACACAATGAAACTTTACTGGAAACGATATAACTTATCTTGTTTATCAACAGACGGAAATATAAAATGTTACATACACAAACAGAAATATTGTGATATTAATATTAATAGCAATATATCCTTGAGAGAATCAATTAAAGGAGCAACAAAAACTGTCAGAAGATATAGTCAAGTGTAAATGACAAGTACGTAGTTTTTACCAGTTAACGGGTTAAAGTCTAGAGAATAAATGTAAGCGTCTCGCTCAAACGTATTACTCGTTATTTTACTGAATGTCTGCGCGAAATATGCATTTTAATAAGTGCAATCAAGGAATCTCGACGAAATCAGTTATCAAAGTAATATAATAAAACGTCCAATTCGAAATCGTGTGAATCTTTGTTTCAGCCAATAACGTGCATTTTTACTTAAAATAAAATAACAAAAGAAATAAAAACATACGTTAGGCCATTTTATCTCTCGGAAAGCGCCATCGGAAGCGCCGAAATTCCAAATACACATTTCATCGAAGTTTTAGCCTACGTTTCAGCGTTGGCTTGAAGTCTGGGTCTGGAGTGACCCATATTTATCCGAGGATCAATGCGAATAGAAAGATAAGCTGATGCAACCGTTAACCCATAATTGGTCAGCTGGAAATCTTATTACGTATTACAAAACTGGTTATTTTGTATTCTCATGTAAGAAAACATCGAAATAAACAAGTATACTTTTTTATTTTAAATACGAAATTGCAGATTACGTATCTTAGATACGCACAAAAATTATAACATTCGCACGCGTTCGTCTCAATGGCAACATGTGCCAGCACTAAACAAGTGAGTAAAACAATGGATGGTATATTGGATTGGGTGTGGGGGACAAGGATGATGCAATATGAATCAAATAATCGAAATGTTTGTTTCCATGAGAATATAAAAAATATAGACTGAATTCTTACTTTGATCCGATTAGTCTTGGTCTACCCTACATGGAATTTTCGAAAGACTACGAAATTCTTTGATATGACGTATTGCAAGTTTGCATACAAACCGGGACTGGTGTCATTTCGAGCACCTTCTACGGAGGTAAACAATTGTAGATTATTGACACACAAAAATGGCATTAACTTCGAAGCAAGGTCAAGTAGGACACATGTTTATATGAACTTTTTTGTTCTCCTGTCCCATATGTTATGATACACCCTGTACAACACAGAAAAATTCACATTTCTGGTCATTAAACGCTTCCAAAACCAAACAGGCTGATTTGCGTCGCGACTTCGCAATGTGTCAAGGGTTAACGGTACAAAAAGAAAATTGTGTTAAGGGATAACGGTACGAAAAGAAAATTGTGTTAAGGATTAACGGTACGAAAAGAAAATTGTGTTAAGGAATAACGGTATGAAAAGGAAATTGTGTTAAGGGATAACGGTGCAAAAAGAAAATTGTGTTAAGGGTTACGGTACAGAACGAAAAGTGTTTCAAGTCTCTAGGAAATGTACTGCAAATCGGAATAAAGATCGAAACGGGAACTCGCGGGAATCCGTGCACACGCGTTTCTTGCATAATCGGCCCAGAAAACGCGTTGCTGCGGCACGAGAGTGGAACAATCGGAACGGGACAGGATTTAAAAAAAAAAACGAATCGACCGTTCGAGCATATTATGCAGCAGAAATGTCAATTGACTTTGTCCCGGTTAACGTCGGAATCCCTGGGTTCCGGCAACTATGGCGGCCGGCCTCGATACACACACACACACACAACAAACTGCTAAACGGTCATTTTATTTTTAACTCTGCATTCAGTTGTGCCCGGCACGGCTGCCGCCGCCGACTGAAACAAAAGCTGGTGGTTTATTTGAACTCGATAATATTGACTGGTCGTCGGTGGGCCGAAGGATCCTCGAGTGGTCGCGCGAAACGTTGCCTGAGAAGACGGCGTTTGTCCACGTAGGGGCTATCAATGAACAAGAAAGACAGTACTCACTTTTCACGATTCACTTTACTATTACAGAATGTATGGTCCGTCTAATAAGACGAGTCAGTACATGTCACCAAAACATTAACCTGCTAAGCCCAGCTATTTACTGGAAATTATCTCTGTCCCTGTTTCACCTAAATAGTCTTCATCTCCCTTTCTTTATCCAGTAAATTCTCGATGAGTGATCGAAGACTTCTGGGCACGGAACATTAAATACTTCATAAACTAATGGGCATATGTGGCTGAAACAAATATAATTAACTTCAAAATTCCAAGCTCTATCACTGTAGTAAAGCTCATTAAAAAGTCAGCGTTACATCTGGAGAGCTCTGCTTTGCCGCTACCGAGGAGCCTTCGAACACTCATCGTGGATTTATTATAGCTACTGACTCGACTTGTTGCATGAGGTATACAAACACTAACTGTCTGCTGAACAGTCGGTCAAAGGAGCGCAGTGAAAGTTTAGCGAAACGTACGAAATCTCGTTACAGAATGTTGTCCAGGGGTCTGAACGATTTTGTTATAGCTCTTTTAATGATCCAGCGAAACTGAACCTTCAGACAGGACTTATACTCTGATGTTTTCCACTACATCTTACCCGGATTGAGGATAGGAATGTGCGTCATTGCAGTGACTAAGGATAAGCTCTATCTAGCAACGATGGTGCAGTTTCGTCGCGCTGAAGAACGTTTCGAACCACCTGTCGAGAGCACGATGAATCAGTGAATCGTAATCGGGTATCGGCTTTCTCAAATATTTAAGAGCGCTTGTAAACTGCGGTCCCCGCGTGCCATGCTAGTCATTTTTCCCCCTCGGTGACGCTCTTATCTAGATTCACGACTCGCGCGCTATTTCGCCCGTAAATACCTGCGGAAAAAGGTACGTTGTACGTTCCGTTGCTGTAATACAGGGTGTTCATCGCGTTATTGCCATTCGGAATTCGTTTCGTGAAACGCGAGCAGAATTGAATTTTCCACACATTTGTATATTTATTGTACATTCTAATTTTTGCGATTATTTTATACAGTACAGCCTTCTGTATTCGAACTAATAGGGAGAGATAAGTGTTCCGATAATCGAACGGTCTAAGTTCAAGCATGTAAATAGAGATAAAAGAACTGCCAATTTGTTTAAATATTTATGTATCTCGTATCTTTTTGGACGTGAAATTATAGAAATTTTGTAACGTAAATGATTGCGTATAATTCGTTCGAATGGAAGAAAATATACATTTTATGTAATCACTATACCTATATTTACAACACGACAAGGTATCTGCTGCTGAGAGACGCTTTGTTTGGATAACAGAACGTTCGAATGTAAGGGGTATTCGGATACAGGGAGCTTTAGAAGACTTCGATTAATGTCTTGTGTACATTATAAATAAACATAACGAATGCTTAATGAAGCATTTCGTTTATTCTAGAAAGGGTGTTCTTTGCAAGAAGTGCATATTTATATTCATGCTTGTATCGTCGACTGAATTCAAAATTTTGAAAAATAGGAACGTATTGTTTAAATCGGAGAGCACTTAGAATAATCTGAAAATGTACCGATTTTTCGTGTTAAATATAATAAACCTGGATTCACACTAGTGGTCACGGTACGGTCAGATCACACCAAATCAGGCAGCGGTCATTATCAATCACACGTAATCTAATGAGAGCGATATAGTCTAAATTCAGATTGATCGTGATCAGACCGTACGCTTGACCGTTAGTGTGAATCTGGCTTAACTCTGACAAAAGTTAAAATATATGCAATCTGATGTTTCAGTTTAATCACTGCCAGAGCATTGATAATTATTGCAAGGAGGTTCTGTTTCGTTATGCGAAAAACATAGAACACACACGGACATTCATTTTAATTATAGATATGGTGCTCATTTGTGTAATCACATTTTTTTAATCCTACGAGAAACATTGTACATGGTTCACTGTCTAATATGCCGAAGTATAGAAGGAAGTGTTCTTCCAACCCGACTTAATTTCTTTTTTAATGCAAGTGTTCTGGTACGTAAACCGTTTCCTAGCACAATTCATTCGTTCAGAGGAAAAAACACTGCGAATAGTAATATACATAAAGCGATCGTGGGGGATGCAAATGAGATATACGACGCAATCGCGTAACGCAATCGACGGCTGTTTTTGTTTTCGAAACGGTGCTCTGACAAAGGCAGAAAATCGTTAACACTCCCGCGGGATGCGTATTTTTCAGTGACGCCAAAGTGATTCTGGTGTTCCAGGGGGAATTATATTTTTAAACAACTGGAACCTACAGACTTGTCTCGAACCGATCGTATAATTTTAATTGCAATATTCTTGTGTTCGTTGATTTAACTATGCACTTGGAAACATTCCCTTCATTACTAAAATATTCGTGGAACTGCGTTCCGATCTAGTTTGACTACTCGATGCGAAACTTTGCATTCAAATACATATTACATAGAAACAGATGCGATATTGTATTTGAATCCGCTAAAATTATAAAATGATTATAGACTCTGCTTATGTTCCAGGAGCAAAAGTTACTCGACTGTTTTTGTAAAATAAGAAATACTGTTCGAATTTATATTCAGGTAATATACAAGTTAATAGACAATTGTCCATTGGAAAAGTGAATCCAAATTATACAAAAAAATTATATTTTAATGTTTCTTGAATGCTATTAAATATAAGATGATTCATACGTCTGTTCATTACATACTGGTTTTACTTTGGCGCGCACAAATGAGGATGAACAGTATACGAACGTCCGACAATGTTTCAAATTCGTTTCTCCTTCAAACAAAACCCCGCAAAAGAGATTTCATTTTATGTTTTCACTTTACTTTTGCTCGAGGACCATCACCATATGCCTGGTTGCAATTTTGTTTCAAAGTTCTCTGAAGATAATATTCTGGACCTTCGTTCAATTGTTTTACAGTCGATTTCGATACACTACCGGCAGATCCTTTTCAACGTTCTCTTTTAAGTCGAAAAAATTAACGGTCCTCTCAATGATCTGTGCCTAGTGATGGGTAAAGCCGCGTACTCACCGAGCGAGCGAGTATTCTCACTCAGTATTCGCTTAGTGTGTACCGCTGAATGATCCGATTCGTGTCGGTACATCAAAAGAAAGACGTTTGTTTACTCGTGCTCGCTTGCTTGGTAAGTACGCGGCTGAAGGTGTCGGAATATAAAACGCGTAGAAGAGCAGGAAAAAAATACGAATATCAAGATTGGAAATGTTTATATCGGCACACAAAAACATTCAGTGAAGCGTGTGTGACAAAGAACAAAAGACGATGCATTTCAGGATGACGTCAGGTCAACGATTCGGCTCGACGCTTGCGGTCTGTCGAAAACGAAGGGCACTCTTCGGACGTAAAGTCGAAAGTGGCATTTACACTAGGCAACTTATGGTCGGTCTACCGAGTCGATCGACTTGAAGTCGTTCAAAATTGCCCGTGTAACAGGATTTCAATCAAGTCGAAACGACTTTTATTCGTTCAATTAAAAAAGTTGCCCGTTGGTCTACTTTTCATTTCAACTGTTTCTGTGTACTGCGTAAACACCGTAAAATCGTAGTTGACGGGCGACTGAAATAGAACGTTTATATATGTATAGTTACATGACATCGCTCAGAGACGGACGAAAATGTCTAAATTAGATTGGAATTCACAGAATATAAATAAATGTATAGACTTATATTAGCAACAGGAATGTCTATGGTACAGCACAAGTGATACACACAGGAATTGAAATTTAACACTAGGTTTACGGGCACTTATCGTGTAGGTACCACCACGGCACGCATCAACGAACCCGCAGATTTTCTTTAAAAAACAACTTATTTTATATAATACACATTTTATGATCTCTGAAATTAATGCATAGCTATAGAGATAGGTATACCACATAGAGAATTTCGAGGTTAGAAAGCATTCGAAATGCGTCAAAATGACGCGTCCCGTAAACCTAGTGTTAAGAAAACCGCAATGGAATTAATAATAAAAGAAATGGATTTACAAGGATTAACAGTTGCTAATATAAAAGACAAAATTAGTCGATTATTAATTTCGTTCAACTCGCCTAGCAAACTCATTGCAATCGCTGACGTTACACGTACAACCTTTTTACACAGCACATTATTAACCATCTCAACCAACAAAAAAGTCGGACGACGAAGCCTTCTATACTCCAAACCTTTTTAGTCAAACGACTTCAAGGCAATCAACTCGGTCGGCCGATCAAAAATTGCCTAGTGTAAACGCCGCTTAACGAAGCGTATGTATCCGCGACCTCAGGCGAAATAAATAAGTTGTCAAGTACATTCAAATTATTGAAGTGTCGGCTTACCTGATTTAACGCAAATCGTCTTACAAATGCTTTGAATAGTATTTTCAGTTTTTCGCGAATATCGTAAAACAGACCAGCTACTATATATGTATGTACATAGAGAGAAAAGTTGTTCAGAATGATGGCCTTGATAATATATTTCAAGGATTTTCCACGGAGGTTAGCAATCCGAGCATACTGACTGAATAATGAGAATCCGACTGAAGTGCGTTTCCGCGCGGTGGCGTCGATTAAAATCGTCCACAATTACGTTCGCCACCTTTCACCGACCAAACGGACCGTCGTATCACACGTGGCGCTTTTAACGGCGTCGACAACCGCGGCCGGGAACGCGACAACGATTTCCGGTCGGTTCGTGGAAGAAGGCGATAAAAAAGAGGACAAGGAACGAACGAAAAGCGAGACAGAAATTAGAAGAACGTTCACGCAAGTGAGAAAGATTGAGAGAAAGAGAGAAAAGAGCGTGCAAACGAAAGAGAAGAGAAACGAGAGACGAACGAAGAAGAGGAAGGTATATACGGTGAGTCAACGCGCGGGAACGACGACGAATCATCGTCAATTTCACCGCCGGAGCTATGCGGACAGGCGCCCAGTGACGTAATCAGAGTCACAGAGGCACCATTGGCCCTTTTATCGTAAGCGTCGCCACCAGAACGATCTGCTTTTTGCAATGCAAAAGAAGGGGCGGGGGGATGGAATAACGATCCTCAAGAGGATTTCCCACATACGCAACGAGAGTCACTACCATTTCCAGGTAGCCAGTGATAATTTCCTCTTTGCATATCCGGCAACGTTCCACCAGCGTATGTCAATGTCACTTCGTTTCTTGGAACAGAGGAAGGTTGTAGTTCCCTTCTTCTGGCCCTTCACCATCGTCTTTTACCATCCGAACGCTATCGATTCCACCACAGACAAGATATAAAAACTGACCTAACGTCTTATGGTACTTGGTGTCCCACGAAAATCACGCTGGTTCGAGCGCATTTCTACAGTTGCCGATTTCAGGAACTATGTTCGACACCGTGATAACGTACAGCACACACACCCGTGATTGCATATAGCGATACGTACATACATTATTACCCCGGTTTCGCTAGCGAGGAATGGAATAATGAAATGGTTCTGACGCCCCCGAAGCATGGGACAGAAAATTACATTGGATGTTAGGTCTATTCCTATCGTCGATGATTCCACGGTCGTGGAACATTTACTTTCAATTCGCGGTGTTTGGACAAAGGGAAAAATGGCTAAGCATAAAACTTAGAATAGGTACTAAGTTTCAATTTTGATTCGTTATGACGATGGGGACAATACGGAATATGATCGATCGTATGACTAATGGTTTCTCGATTAACAGTCACATTTGAGCTGTATTTATATTTTACATGCAATTACTGCGAATATTAGAGATACATAAGGGTGAAATATTATACAATTAACTAAGAATAAAATATTTAAAGCTGTTAAAAGCATTCCCTTCCTCGAGACACTGACAATATTATACAATCACATTTAGTGCTTGAAGAGACAGTTCTGAAGCTGTGTTTAATTGGAATGTTGGTGCAGATCAAGATTGAGCCAAGACCGATATTTACGTAACGGGCGTTTAAGTGTACAAGATTTAATGTTGATCGTGGATGTACCTCTGTTCATGAAAGTCTGGTTCCTATTGAAAGAGACTTTCATACTAGTCAATCGTACTTTCCCTCAAATAACCTCGTTCACTTGGTTTCCCGAATACGCACTGATATTACCACCGAAAATTCTTATCAAATACATATGAATTTGATTTTCAGTGTCGAAATTAATTCAGTAAACGGGGAAAACGAGAGATGTAGTAAATAATATATTCCGATAAGTTGCTATGATAAAATTTGCACTGGTATATATATTATAATGTAAGTAGATGCAGTTACTTGGGCGGGTACACCGACGAGCAAACTCGGCTTCCATTAGGGGAAAAAGTGACGTAGAGGAAGGACCTTCTGCCATTTGGTTTTGGGAATTATTGAAATGTATGTCAAATTCGCCACTCTTTCCCCTAGTGGAAGCCGAGTTTGCTCATCGGTGTACCTGTCCAGGTAACCGCATCTACTTACATTGTAATATATATACCAGTGCAAATTTTATCATATCCGTGTGTATTCCACGTGAAACAGAGATCAACGAGAAAAAAATGAAAATAAAATCTAATCCTTCCAATTCTCAATATCATCCAAATGTTCAACGAATTAATCGTGCTGTTCAAAAATTTTTCTGGAACTGTATTACCATCAAAAAGAACGGAGAATTCCAGAACAACCCAAAAAACAACCCCACGAGTTTCGAATAGTGACGTAGCACCAAAGATACACGTTTCCTAATAACGAAAGAAAGAGCAGGTAGCAAATGCTTGTCTGGTTGGACACTTCCATTCAGTCGCTTCAATAATTCTGAACGGAACGAAATAACCGGCTGGATCAGGGACGCTAATACCGACACTGAAAGACCGACAGGCCGATGGAGATCGTCGTTGACGCCGCCGTTCTTCCCGTCTCCGTGTCGTTCGGTCCAGTGTGTTGGAGACGTTTATTCTAGGCCGACAAAATTCACAATAACGATCCGAGTGCCGCGGCCGCAGACGAGCTCGAGATATTTCTGCGCGACGAATTAGCAAGTTGGTCTGCCTGCGACTTACATTTGTCGGTGGTGGTGGTCGTCGTAGTCAGCGGCGGCAATGGAGAGGGGGTTGGAGTTCGTCGCGAGCGTGAAAATACGAAACAAACGGGCAAATATGAGAGAGGAAGTGGTAAAAGAGAAACAGACCGAAGCAACGCGACCACGAGAGAACGCGAGAGAAAAGTAGAAGGAAAACGAGCGAATACGGTGGTAGAGGACGCCCGGTCTTAACCTTCACCCGTCCCTTGTGTCAATTTGACACATTTTTCTCCTAAGAAATTATGTTATTCTGTCATGTACAGGTAAATTTAGCTGAGGCCCCGCGACTTTTATTTTAAAGAATTTGTAAATTTAACTGTTTATTTCTTCATTATATGGATTTTTTACCATGGTGTCAATTTGACGCTTAGGGACAAATCAAATGGGGAAAACGAGGGACGGATAAGGGTTAACCCTTTCGTCTACAATATCGTGTGAGCCATGGTACGTCTATCAGGCCAAACATGAGAATTACGGGTGAGAGCCGTGGTACGTCTATCGGGCCAAACATGAGAATTTCAAGATAATTGATCTTCTTGGTCACGGAAGAATCGTTCGTAATTACTTATTTAACATCCTACAAAAAATTGAACCAATTGTACCTTACACATGTATTTACATATTAGAAGATGTGTGCGATTTGCACAACTTGGAGCGCACGTCCGAAGCGTCAAATGGCTCGACGCGTAACCGCCAAGGCGTTGATTGTGGCACGCCCCGTCGGAACTTAAATCGTAGGCAAAAGGGTTAAAGACTCTGACGGCCGATCTCAGGTACTTGAGACGGCGGTCGGTGAGTTAATCTTTCACTACAAATCACTTGCTCATACATGAATCTAAATTTTCATTTGGCATTCACAACCTAGTGGAGAATTTTATTTGCACAATTAACCCGTTTGCTGCTTCTTTTTTTTGGTATCGTGTACAAAAATTTGTTTTCATACAATCACGAAACAACAGTCATTTTATAAATATTTAACACATTTTTTAATATATATTTTTATTTTTTTTATGAACAATGTGTTTGCTCACAATAAATAACAGCTCTAGTAGTCACAGTAACACCGTTTTTCTAATGTTTAAGTGTCATCTAAAGAAGACTCGTATTGTCGATCGTCAAGAAATTTCCAAATATTGTAACTAAAGGGACAAAGTAGGCATCAATTTAGTGGATAAATGGAATTCTCGAAACGATGACCAAAAATACCATTTAGTTTGTTATTAAATGTGTTACGAAGTATGTAGTAATTGTCGGGATTATTCGTCTCTGAAGCGAGTCGTCTGTGATTAAGGGTTATTTCCTGGTGGTTCTTATAGCAACCTTGGCGTGATTTGGATCATTTTCTAATATTCATAAACTGTTGGTAAAATTTCGAGTTTATACAGAGGACAATCCCGTGGCACAAACGGAAAAAGAATGATCGTTCCTGTAAAATAAGTTGAAAATGCAAAATAATTATCGTTTGTGGACTTATTTAAAAGAATAATCGTATGTGAAAAGACGTTGGACACGCGTAGCAATGCTAGGCACGTATTTGAGTACCATTTAGAATTAACTCATATGTCTATCCATTAAGGATTACTCTTAGTTCCATTGATATTTATGTGTAATGGTTAATATTTTACACCAATTTCATACATATTAATAGTTGGGAAATAATTTGATGGATGGAAAACAGATAATACCATACTATGTACATATTGTACTTACTGCGAGTAGAACTAGTGACCAATGGACAGACACATTAACCGGTCATGTTCAAGAATCCAGCACAAACGAAATTTATTGTTCATTTTCGACTTATTTTTTCCATTAAGTATTACTCCATCGATTGTGTCGCGAGTTTGTTCCTATCCGGATAAACGTATAACTTCTTTCAATATGAAAGTCTACTACTTACATTCAGGATTTTTCAATTCTTTCGATCAGTTACACGTAAACTTCCGAAATACCGTTCAAAATATCCACTGAATACGATCACATGTACCTAATTAGCCGTGCTTCTGGCATTTCCCGATGTACAGTAACATCTCGATGAGTCTGACGTACTCGGGTCCACTTCGGAACATTCATATCAAGGCAGAAAGGTTTTCAGCCCCTCATAAATTTGAATCTTACCGAAAACCAAACCTCTGCTTAGCTTCGGTTTACTCTATTTCGATCGGTTCCGCAGGGGAATCCCCTAGCGGTGGGAATAACGCCATTGCTCGTGTCGCTTTCATCGAGGAATCACTGTATAAAGTACAGCTTCTATGCGAATTGAAATTTTAAAGGGAAGAAACAAAATCGGTAGAGAAGGCTTGTACAAGTTCATAGATTACGTGATAACGAGAATAAGCAGATATAAATTTCATTGATTCGATGGCGGTATAGAATTCCATTGGTGAACAGTTCACCTGGATCGCGGAATTAACGGCCGCCGTGATTGCACCGATTTCTCTCTCACTGGATTATGCTGAATCACACTTGAAAGCGAGAACGACGAACGCGAAGGACAGTTCTTGACTTCCTTTACGAGAAGTTACTCTCAGCGACCCCGACAACAACAGGTTCTCCTTGTCTTGCTCGATCATTCAATGGGCAATTACGGCCGTACGAACGCGAGCATATCTTCTCTCAACAACGACGAAACTATCGAACGGTTTGCAACCCATAAAACTATGTAATTCCAACGTAATTGTAACCAGTAATTTCCATCGACCACCAACCGGGGTACGATGAATCACCCGCTACGAATTTGAGGAGCGCATATCATTCCCTCTCGTTATATGTAAGTCACGCGATGACGTACGTGTAACGATGCTGGACCGTATTGTTGTACAGTGGGTAACAAAAGTATTCGGACACCTTTTATAATAGAACAACTTTTTTGCAATTGGTCCAAGCGATTTGTGTTCTTTTGTGAAGTTAGAAATATTAGTTTACTAAATGATGCGTAAAAAAATGTGAAAAAGTTGCAATTGGTCGGAATCGCGAAGAAAATAGTAAAGGTTGCTTTTTACAACTTTCCTATTCGAAACTGTAATGATAATTGTCCCGCAATTACATTGAAAATGGAATTTAGATTTTGTATGGTGGTTTATAATAGGTACTACAAATCAATTAATCTTTTGCTATTACCGATTTCTAAGATGGTAGAATTGACAAACAATTCTAGCGATTTACATTTACTTTCTAGAGTGTCGATCTAACTTAGTAACTTAGGGTTAACACGTTCACTGTGACAGTACCGCGTACACTCGTCTCATTAGATTTTATGAATTTCATTTCTCAGAGTTTCGAAACTAAAACGACAAACATGTTTTCCTTCATACATACTAAGAATCCCAGCTGTACAGGTTCATCCAAACGAAAAATCCAATTATGTTTCTTCATCGCAATGAACTCAATAACTCCGAAGTACAAAGTATTTTCACCTTAAGTGAAACCAATTATATTTCAAGCTTTCAATTGATCTTCATACGCGAGATATCGTACCGACTAATTTCACGATGAATTAAACATAATGTGTCAAACGCTTACCGAAACCCGTTTTGAACGTACAAACTACGTGACTGCACCCTTTGATCAGCAACAAGTGTCCCTTAAAACCAATTCACAACAGCGCGCGGGAAATAAATGAATTTGTCGTATGTAATGAGGAGAATTTGTTAGCGGAGCAACGACAATGTGTTCACAACATTGGCGGGAATGAGAAGAAGAATGTATTTCATAGGCGTAGCGAAGAGGAACGCTGATTGCGAGTAAAGTATGACGATCCATAAACTTGCGTAAAAAGTAAAATCTCCAGGGTTTTGGAATAACGTAATAAATGAAGGAAAAAAGAACGCGAATTTAAACGATCTCGAAGACATGTAGTACCTTACTTCACAGTTGCTGGTCCTAAGTTACACTACATGGTACAGATTAAATTGAATGTTCCAAGTTTAGGGGTTGTTAGATGCGAGTGAAAGAAACTAATGAACACGTGTGCACAGAGAAAACTAGTCTCTAAGGGAATAGCTGTCCTCGCAGTAAGAAATAATTAGACACTGCACGAGAGAATGCAAATGAATTGTAAGCATAAGTTTAGATACTAATAGAGCTCTTCAAAGGAGAAGAAAGCTTTAGCCGTATATTATTACGTGCACAGTAATAATATAATGACACTGCAGCTGTTTAACATGTAAGGTAATGTTATAAAACACCTTACAGTAACTAAAGCCACAAAACGCTATATTTGAATAAAAATGTTTAGTTTATTAATGTAAAATATACAAATGTACGAATGCCTTCGTAACTGAGTGTATACGTCGAAGAATCATGTACTAAGGGTCTCCGGCCACTTTGTAAATTTATTTCAGGTACCGAAACAAATGTTCAATCGAATGTTAATTTGGTATAAATTTCAGTAACTCCCAAAACTAAATGGTAGCAGGCCCTTCGCCAATTTCATTTTTTCCCCTAGCGGAACCCGAGTTTGCTCGTCGGTGTACTACCGTTGTATGTTAAATTTTTATCTATCCTAAATCGAGGCTAGTTGAAAAAAAAAAAGAACTGGCCCGCATAGTTTGAGCGGTCCAAAGTACCCGGTTATCCGACGGCGTAACGGTTATGAAAGTGGCAAAAGTGACCTAAATCCCAGGGTACGGGTGGCGATATCTTCGAGGCGTTTATAACCGCCTGAAGATAGCGGTGAACACTCGATAGCGTCGCGCTAGGGCATCGATTCGCGATTAATTTAAACGGAAACTAATCTCAGCCGTACCGAAAATTATGCAAAGCGAAGGAAATTTCATAATACGAATAGGAATGTATCCGATCAGGCTGGATTTTGCGCAACTGCAATAATCCTCTAAAGTTCACGCTCACTACAATGTTCCACTTTCCCGCTCGATAATTACAGGGTATGTTTACAAAGACGTCATCGTGCGTTTTCCTTACAGCGAAAACGAATGTTTTCCTTGTGTCGAAAATACTCAGCTTGTTTATTCGTATCGTATGAACTAGAGCTGTTATTGACCGGATGCATTGTGACTTCATACATTCCACTTCATACCCGCGTTACTGTCGAGGTTTTGCACGATTGCACTAGTAACTTTGTTCCACGTGTGATAGTAACTATGCGCTCAATGCTTTATACCAGAAAGAAAGAGAATAACAGTTTTCTTATGGAAATTCATAGATTTACCTTTTTCGGGTAAGAGATAGCGACGGTTGACGAAATGTTGATCAGGAAATATAGTTTATGCGTGCATACGAATGAATAATTAAAGTTTATTACTATCACGTGTCTTGGATAATACACGAGTATTAAACTCTATTTGGTGTACCAGGATAATACCCTATATCACGAAATGATACCGTCAATTCATGTACCTGTATACTCGCATCAAATTGATAACAGTATTACGAATTCCTAGTTACTCTATGATATACATGTTCTAAACTTTATACTTGTAATTCTATTTAACCCTCCAGTGTACAGGTGAAGAGTGCTGAAATGGAAAAACAGTATTCTCATGGGTCCCACAGACCCAACACGTGAAATAGGGGGTTACAGAGGTGTATCACCTTTGAAAGTTCCGAATATTTCGTTCAATTGATCGTGAAAAAATATGGATTTTATAGTTTGAGTATTATAAAAGCATATCCTATTAGATAACAATTTATTAGTACATTGCAACAGTAACTGCATTTAAAGTGACAGTAAATGCCTACATTTGTCACGACTGGGGAAAACTGCGCAGATATCACTAATAAGCAATTTTGAAATGATTAAAACGATACTTATTGCAGCCAGTGCTTTTTTGCCGAGAATTAAACGTGGAATGACTTTGAGTGGTTAATGCAGAGATAACAAAAAGTGCAAAAAAAGCAGGTGAGACTAACAGGTGCTATCGCCATGAAACATACAACAGCTATATTCAATTTATTTTTCTGGAAGCTATATTTTTGAAAATGTTCTACACAATTCTAAAATATTCATTTTTGATAAATCATTCGAAAAATATTTAATGTGTCCTAAAGATCATGGAAAACCTAATCAATTAATTATCATTTTTCCGATTCAAACTGTTTTTAAATCTTGTACTGTACACCGTCCCCCCGCATACATCAAAAAGTGGATTTCGAACTTGTTCGTGCAATCTATTCGCATTGTCAACAACTTTTGTTCAATAAAAAATACCCGCAAAAGAATATTCCTTTAACAGAAATTCTACGACTTCCCACTGGATCGATCTTTTGTTAATTTTGAAAAAGATAAGCACGATTTCGAAACGCCCAAAGTGACACAAACCCTCGATTTCCTCAAAATTGTGAATAACGACGGGAGAACTTTTTACCGCTGGTAACGTCGGAAAATAGTGACGATATTTCGTTGTTTTTGGCTCCCACGAGAGACCGAGACGGAACTACCGTATCGAATAACGCAACGAGACGCATAACGATCGCGGCATGTCTGTAGCCGCGAATAAAGAGCGATGAAAACGGATGTAAACAAGTTGGTGAATACTTACACGTACGACGCCGTTGTGAATTTGCAGATACACGCTGAGGTTCGTCGGTAACTTATTGGTAGTCAGCCAATAGCATTGTCCCCGTTTGTTAGCGACGCAACAGCGGCGCCTATTGGCACCAGCATACCGAAAAAAACAATCGCACAGATTTTTCCTTTATTGTGTCCTGGGCGGCTTTTGATTACCCCCTTCGTTTACCACCGCGATATTTAACCTTCCTTCGTTCACCTCTGATGTCAAACACAAGGTTTCACAGAAAAAAAAAACACACAGCACACGCGTACGGACAGCAAGGTTAAGTCCTGCGAAGTCACATACGTTGGCAAACGTTCGAACGAGTGCAGAAGACGGACTACACCATGGAACGCAGAGTGCACCGAGCCGGGGTCGCTAACAGCGTGCCCTACAACTGTTGTGGTTCCTTCCAAGTCCAAGAAACTGTCTCACAACGGCAGTCAGTCCAAGCATGTAAGCCAGTCGAAACGTGTGAGGTTCGCCGTACGGTGGAGAACACGCCGGGGATCAGGGGCGACCTCGGTTGAGCGCAGCGAGGAATTTATTCGGAAAACCGCGTGGCTCGCGATGTGCAACCGTTATACCAGAAAGTAGGACCAACGAAAATGGTTGCGTGTTTCGACGATGTCCCATTCGTTGAATGAAAGAGAATCCGCCCGGTGTCGTGTGATACACACCCGACAAAGTGTGATATATAGTAGCCGATTTTACGTCTGACGTAGAAAAGTATACACACTTGGCGTTTCACTGGCGTGCCGCCGCCGTCGGCGGGGCACGAGCTGCGCGGGATTTCGCGCGCGAGAACAAGCTTACGGAAATTTCTGTGTCGTGAAGCAACACGAGACCGTGTAATCGCGACGCGACTTTCCGCGCGCCGGAGATAAATCGCCGATAACGAGTGCAACGATGCTCGCTCGACTCTCACCCCGGTGCGTGTGACTTGGGTATACCTGATCACTGCGGCACCACGTGTCCGCGATACGACGAGGATTGTAACGCTTTTCCAGATGTTGGGAACCACTTCGCGCGATCGAACTTTTTGAAAAAACAAAAAAAGAAAAATTTCCTGTCGGTTGAAGGGCGAGTGGGAACAGTTCTTTATTGTACGACGCGAGGAGACCACGCGCCGTTGAGCCGTGTGAGAACGATAAAAATTAGAGAATCGGCAACGTTGTTGTTGATATTCTCCCAACGGACACGCCGAAAAAAACCATACCTCCACGACACGCTGGCTCACGTCCCGCCGCGTACTGCGAACGCGAGACGAGCCGGTCGACACGAGCGCCACGCTCGATCAGCGCGGAAATCGACGTCGCACGAAGATATACGGAGACTCACGAACCGCAGCCGCGGAACTCTCGACAGAGATTACCCCAGTCGACGAATTCGTAACGCGGCGGAGAGGCCCGCGGAATTCGCCTGACTCCTTTTTTTTCTCTCTCTCGCACGCGCGCGTGCATGCGGCGTCTCCGCGATCGTAATGAATGCACCTTTTTTCTCTCTCTCTCTGTCCCTCTCTCCACCTAGCGGCAGGTCCAGTCGATGAATCAATTCGATTCGCCGCGACGGTTCGAACACCATGGTACTCCGAACGTATTTCCGGTGACTAGTTTTTCACATATTTTCCTAATCAGAGATTATTAGTAGAAGTAACACAGAAATTCGAGAAAAATTCATTTACAAACTGTGAATGAAAATTCTGCTTCGAGAATATGGAGATTGATTCGAATATAAGATATTCTGAATTAAATGAAAAATGGAATGCAAAGGATTTTAGTATACAGGATGTTCCGCTTAAAACAGGGTACCTAAATATATTTCCTATGTGTGATCATACGAGAAATATTTTTTACGTAATTTAAATGGTTTCAAGAAACGAATCGGATGGCGGCGAAAATTTGTTAATGGTTTTATCAACGTCACCCATGTTTTTTTACGTATATGCACATCATTTCTCCTGTTGTATGTTATAGTTAACATTATTGCGCATTTATCCATGTATAAATAGTATGACCTTGGAATGATCTTGAACTCTAAAAATTTTAAATGTACTTATATAATTTTTCCCACCATCTAAATATTTCTCGTGTGATCACAAATGGAGAAGATATTTAGATGACCGGTTTTACGCGGAACACCCTGTATTTGTTATTACACTGACCATTTGACAGTGTACAACTTTCACTTTTTTATCTTTTTGGAAAAGTAAATAGCCACTAATATAAATTTTAATAGATGGAGTGATTCAGAGTAGGTGTAAAAAACGTACGGTAAACTGTTTGGGAAATCATTCTGAGCAAAAATGTTATGTAGAAATAAATCCTGTACTCAATACCTGTAGTTTCAACAGTCTCAAATTCGTATAACGGACAAATTGTTTTGCAATGTCTCTATTCAAGTTCATGGTGTATAGTTTGAGTATTCATTACAAAACTGAGCTGTAACTAATTGAAAGTTCACACTTCTTTCGTATGTGTTAATTCTTTATGGGCCACCTTATATAAAGCTTATGGTTTTATTATGAGATCAGAGACCAAATTTTTAAATATTGTAACTGTGTAAGGATTAAAATACAGTGTCTATGTCACAACCGTCAAACAGTCAATCAAAGATTTCTTCACGCAAGTCGCCAATGAGTGGCTTTAATAACCTATGTGCTCTTGAAGACTGACAAAAATGAAAATTAGAGTTCGTGATCGATTCTGTCAGAAGCAAGCTGGCGATCGAAGCCTAGTTCAAATACGTCGCGGGCTTTCCCAGTGAATTTAAAAGCCCCTAGTCACTCAAGAATCCCTTTCTTCTCTCCCGCCTCGTGGAGTGTAACGAGTGTTTCTGTGAGAGCGGAATTTGAGAACATAATGATGGTGATTTTAAGGGAAGCATTGCCAAGCAGTGAAGAAGCCAAACGAATACACGTAAACACAGATCTCACTGTTGCTCCGCACTGATAACTCGTTCCTATCCATGCTTGAAAGGGGTGTATTATAATCGCGAATTTTAGCGACTCGGAAAGCAGGCGCTCGAAGATATAGGCTCGAGTGTATCTCGAATTTCAGGCCAGAAAAGAAGCGGTCTTCTCAATGTGTTTGAAGCACACGATTTTTCGGGGAAATAAAACGAAAGTAAAGAGGTTGACGGTGATCATTTGAATATTACATAATTTGGAATTTGTTTTTTAAAAATATGTATTTTAACTGATTTTAATAATCGGATGTTTCGCAATATTCGAACAATCAAGTAAATTGTAGAACATGATTCGAATCATAGTGTGATCGAATCGAAAATCTACACGAAACACTTAATTCCCTTAAACACTGAAATAGTCTCTTTTAGACATAGATTATACAACACATTGTTACCTACAATTGACTAATTATAACTGGATTGTATACCAAAGGGTTACATATCTGAATATCAATAAATAAATATTTAATATTCATCGAATCTAGTCGACAACGCACGAAGAACCAAAGAACAGTGACGAACACAATCTACATGGTGGAACCAATCGGACAATAAGAACCATCGCGTGTGTCTGATTTTAATAAACAGTGCTAACAGCTTAACGATGAGTTAAAGGTTGAATCGCGTAATTCGACGATTCCATCCTTTTTCACGCGATTCCCGTGCAACAGGGGGCTTTAAGCAATTCGCATTTACCTGTACGTCCGTGTTTCATGAGTCGCTTAAAAAGGACCGAAAATGTCCAGACTGAGCAGGGGGGGGGGCAATCGAGGAATCGTTGGGGTAGCGTCGTTTCAATATATTCAATGAAAACAAGCTATTCACGTATCTTCTTTCCTTCTCTATCTCCGTTCCACTCCGTCCATCACTCACCCTATCTCGCTCTTTTTTTTTTTTAAATTGATTTCGCAAGTCAGCGGACCATTCAACATGAATTTTTCCTAATTGATCAATATCGCGGACTCCAGTGACTCGACCATGCGTACGACTGCCTGGCGAAGAAAGGGGAGAAACGTGGACAGAAAAAAGCACGCGTTGCACGAACAATTTTGTTTGCGCGTAAATACGGGCGGCCGCGCGCGCGCCAAGCCTCCCCCACCCCCAACGGGTCTATATTATACTTCTCCTGTAGGCGATTTCTTTATTGTGCGAATTCGTTGTGAATTACCAGCGTGTACAGGTAGGTCTATTTTAGGGGATGATACGTAGCGTGGTGTAAGAATTTCTATGAAACTATTTACAATTTAATACCTGTAATTGCATATTTTAACAATTGCAACATACCTTCAGTTGTTAGTGTTTATACAGATGTTTTTAAAATTTTTGGCATACAAAACTTAAAATTAGATCTACCAAAGCATAAAAAAATATGTATTCACATGAGCCAAAATTAGTACAATACATTAGATTACTGTTAAACACAGTATTCAAGAAACGACATTTTTTTAATTATATGCAAAAAACATTTTAAATCCATATTTGATTATTCCCCCCTTTTCCGCTATGACGTACTCGTCAAGACATACTTTATGCACACTCGAAGCACATTTCTATTGAATGTTCATTACGATTCTAATGGTAGATAATTTGTTCTATTCAAACCCTGTTATTTGTAACAGTTTCTTTAGAAATTTCTCGTTTCAAGAGTTCCCAAACATTCTCAATAGGACCAAGATCAGGGAAATTCCACCTGGTCAATCCAGTAATGGAATATTTTCGTCCTGGAGCAATTTAGTCGTACGACAAGGTGCTTCGTGAAAGAATAACGATTATGCTTAAAAAAAACTGGTGTTAGTCAGATTTTGTTTAATGTGGACAAATGGTCACATTAATACGGCCAGGGACTGTTTTCGCAAGGATTCATCGCGGACAGCTTGTATGTACAGGTGTGTCTTGCATACGGTTCCTACGTCCGATGAAAGAATCGAGACGACGAACACGCGGCGTCGCGTCGAACAACGGTGAACAACGGTGAACAACGGCGATTAATTAAATACGATGTCTCGTAGACGAGAATTAACAATTTCGCCGTGCCTTCTTGTTAGACCGCGAGACTCGCGAGCAGGCTTTTGTCGCTGTCAGTCGACGCAAGAACACTGAATGAAGATGAACAGGAGGATAATCCCGGTAAACCGAAAGGGCTGGGACCAGTGGGCTCTGGCAACGGCGACGTTCTTGTTCCTTTTTGTGCAGAGGAGCTGAGCATGCACGCGAGGCGAGCAGCGCCGCGTTCCGCGCGTGATATCGCGACATTAAAAATCAGCAGCAGAAAGGGGTATAAAAAGACCGGCATGGGGAGAAGGAGACAAGAGAGTGGACAGAGAGAGAGAGAGAGAGAGAGAGAGAGAGAGAGAGAGAGAGAGAAAAGAAGAAGAAAACTGGCGCACCTTCTGATACATCGGGGTGGTAACAGCTGTTGAAGCAGCTGCCACGTGGCCGGCAGACACCTATGATTGTCGGGATCGTGTTCGAAATTTTTTCTCCTGTTTACAATCGATACGCCTTTGCCGCCGCGTATCGCGGTGCGCAACCGATTTCGATGGGTAAAAACGGTCTTGAAATCGAGCCCCGACGGAGGTGGTCACGCTACCCTGAGCCTGTAGCTCGTTAACTTCATTAACCCTTAACTAGAACAAACCACACGTCTATCGGATGAGTCTGAAGTTTGAATTCGTTGTCGCAATCTACTTGAGAATTTAGCTTTAGCGTTTGGGTAATCCTTAATTGAGAGTAAGTGTAACGGACAGTATTTCCAAAATGGCAAGAAAAAAATAACATTCAGCTGGTTATCAGAAGTGTTATAAGGTAGTCGTCGTAGGATTATTCATCCTCTGTGACGAATCGTCTCTGGTGAAGGGTTAAACACACACGACGCAATTAAAGTATTTTATTGCGCGTTGCTAATCGTCGCGGTTATTTCTTGATTTTCCACCTCCCCGCGCGCGCGCGCCCGATTACCGGTGTATCGTTGGTTAGTCGCGCAGGCTTCGCCATCGTTGTCAATTAATGCTAATTCTCCATACGTCGGCGGGCGTCCGTGGAAGCGAGCGCCATGTCCGATGCGAGAACTGGCATATCTCCCAGTATCAAGATTAGTCTACTCTTGGCGTATATACATATACACGGGTGTGTGTACGGTAATACGATAAAGAACAAACTGTTTCGTGCGCGTATACCCGTCGCGTGGCTATCTGGTCGGCAGGTGAGTCCGGTGAATCGGTTAGCGAAACCACGATTACTGTTCCTTTTTTTCTTCTTTGTCCTTTTCTTTTTCTTCCTTTTTCTTTCTTGTTTACCTTGTTACAACGGGGTCCGCTAGCGGTGTGTCCCGTAACCCTTTCGACACTACGAGTGACTATAGTCGCTCGCCACGAAGCGACCTCCGAGTACTACAGCCGATTATAGTCAGACGCCACAAAGTAACCACCCCGTACATTAAACAGTTTTTAAACCGTTAAAATAGATTTAATATGTCATCTCATTGCGTTGCACTTTTTACTGAACGTTTTGTTGTATTATGTAAAAGTGGCGTAGGAGAAGGGCCTCCTACCACTTGGTAAATTTATTTCGAGTACTGAAATAAAGGTTCAATCGAATGTTAAGTCGGTATGAATTTCAGTAATTCCCGATACCAAGCGATGTGTCTAGGGGAAAAACAACGAGAGGCCACTTTTTGTAAATTTTGAGACAAACAAAGGGGAAACTCCTTCCCCCCCCCCCCCACGGCAGATTTCCTACGTTGGGTCACTGCCCATTTTTCAACCAAAATTCAACGACTGGCAGCATCTGAAACAAATCCTCCAGAACGAAGACACTAAAATGTTTACGATAAACTCGTCACAGCCCACGCTGTCCAGGAAGATCAAGGAGATGTTTTTCCTGATTAGTGTCTGCAACTTATTTATTTCAATCTTTAAATTGTAAATGTTTACTAAGATTTACTAAAATATACTGATTCTTCTATTGACGTTTACTATTTTTTTCCCCTCACCGCGGAATGACGGGTTACGGAACTTGAAAACGTCAAAATTTATATTTAAAGGGTTCAAAAACGTCAAAATAACGGATTACAAGACTTGGAATATTCGAAATCGTGGGTTTAAAGGGTTCGAAAACGCCAAAATCACGAGTTAGAGAACTTGGAGAACTGAAAATTGCTATTTTTAGGCGTTTGAAAACAAAACAATCGCTAAAATTGTTTTTTTTACCACTAGAAAGATTTCTGCGAATAGAATACTGCCACAGGTATACTTAAAAGTTTGTTTCTTGATTTCTGGAAAATCAAGTTTTATGGGCTTTCATCGTTTCTCCCCTGAACCCTTCAAGTGGTAGAAGGCCTTTCCCCCACACCATTTCTTCCCCTAGCGAAAGCTGAGTTTGCAGGTCAGTGTACAATTTAATATCTAAACATACGGAAAGCACTGCCAACGTTCGTAACGCGTCAAAGTACGCGTGTGGTTCGTACAACCGCATCTTGCGATACATTCCGCGGCAGACGCAGCCGTATCAAAAGGGTTGCCAAGGGTAAGCAAAATCGCGCTGCGTCGACACACGGCGACGCACATACACGGCCGTTTCGGTCGCGTACACTCGAGCACGTTGAAGGAAGATGGACGAGCGATTTAACAAGAGAGGGTCGTTGTCGTGTTCCACGAATTTTCATGCGCGATTGCATAAAAGTCGCGCGAAAAAAAAAACGAGTCTCCGGGCGTGGTAACGCCGCCACCCCCGTGTACTCCGTCGGAACGTCGAAAGAGGGCGAAACATGGGTTGGGGTGGGGAGAGGAGTCCCGCGAGCAGATCTGAAAAGGCATCATGCGTCGATCCTGTTAAACTTTTTGAGATGAGGTAACAATGGGGGTAAGTGCTGTTTCGACAGGGGAGAAAAGGAGCAGGGTGCGTTAATCTCCCCCCTCCCCCTTCCCCGAGTAACCAGCGCACCCCTGCTCACTCCTTCGTTCTGACTTTTCTTCTTGTTCCGTCTCGCTCCCTCTTTCACACCCCGTCTCTCTGTCGATTTCTGTTGCTAGAAGGAGGAAGAGGAAGCGTAGGGGGATCTGGCGTCCGACAATAGGCATCGAGGAAGTCGAAGTCGGGGACCTACGCGGTGAATAAACAAGAACGGAGAAGTCCAAGAATACAAGAGAAAGAAAGAAAGAGAGAGAGCGAGAGAAGGAAGATGGAAGATGGAATTCGGGGGTACCACAGAAAGAAAGAGACCGCGCGAAGGCAGCATCGGTCCAAAGCCCAATTAGCAATTTAAGGCAATAAGCGGGCGCACTCCCTTGGTTACGTTCCTGCATTCGGTATACTCGACATTATTTCAGAAGGGAGAAGATTCAACCCCCCGTACGGCGTCTCTTCTTCCTCCACCGCCTCCAATTTTGCATCGGTGAATCACATAAACATCGAGGAGGCACCAAGCGTGGGTAGACAAATGCGAAGTGCATATATTCGGGGGTGAAACCCGGGTACGTTCGTTCCTTTTTTCGGAAGTGCTCATGCCACATTCGCCGGGGCTTTCTCTTAAATATTGAACTAACCCTCCGCGGGCGGAATTGGATGCCGTTTTGGGGGTAAATTTGATGCGATAACGTTGCGGGAAGAAAGAACATTTTGCTCCTGCTGCCCCGAACGATTATTTGAGCAACCGGTTTAGCGATGGATTCCGTGTGGATTGCTCTCGACGGGGAAAGGGTCGGGAAGGATGAAAGAAAGAGGGTGGAAACTTACTTTCCCTTCCATCGATGTTGTGCCAATCAAGTGTGGAGTTGCATTACGTGTGAACAGAAATAATAACTGTATCCGAAATTCTGACGATAATTAGTTCGAGATTTGCGTACATGTTCTACATATGGCGTAACCATTCTGCAATAAACGTTTGTTTCAAATAAAACAATACAAAAACATGAGGTAGAATGTTTTAATTATTTTTCTATCGTTTTACGGCTGATAAATCACCAATTTTTTAATATTTAATTCTACTTGGTGAAATCATGCATTGAAGGGTTAATGTGACCAGAAAGTACCACAGAGTCAAAAACCAAAAATCTATATCTAAAAAGCAACCCCTTCGGAATAAGTAACAACTCCCTTCTCCAAATAATCGCGTGGTACAAAGAAACAAAGATCGGTAACAAGAAAGTGGCCAGTGTCATTTGAAACGTATAAAAATACTTCAAACGATCCGGAGAGGTTGACTCGGACACGCGTCGCGATGAATTTCAATGCGGCGAGGAGAAGGTGGTCTCTTGCTCCTTTTAATAAGTCTTCTATTAGCTTTGGCGTTTAATCCGTGCGTATACCGGGAGACAATTTACCCCCCCCCCCCCCCCCCCCCCGCCATATCTCCTTTCCTTTCGCCATACAATGGTCGGTTGGCTGAGCGGATGAGCGAAGGAATGGTACACGCGGAGGGTGATAAATAAGAGAGAATGAGAGTTTATGGCGAAGCAACCCTAGCACGGGCGACGGAGATGTTTCTCCTTCCCCCGGCCGTCCGCGAATTATGCGTCATGCCGATGTGGATGCATTCAAATTGACACAAAACCGGAAGGAAGACAGAATCCCGACGAGGTATCCCTAACCGTCGTGGGACAAGAAGACAAATTTACGAAAGCCAGTCGCGCACACACAACCGCCGCCGGTATATTCTTTCCACGAACGACAGTACAGTCACTCGACCGCGGTGATTGTCGAACGATCGTGCGACAGCAGCCAGTCGAGTGGAACGGGACAGGCATTTGCAAGATATGTAGTTTCATTTCGAAGTCATAGCGTTAAGGTAAATGTCCCCATTTCTACACATGTCGTTAAACGAAGGGCAGCATAAGCAAGAAAATAAGTTTTGTAACAAGAAACTCGCCTTTCTTGATCGTGTTCTAGCTGTTTGTGCTAGGGAATCAGCGATTTAATTATTATTCGGTAGTCGAGCAGAAGAGAATCTTTGTATTGGAAATTTCTATTTAATAATTAAAACACATACTGTATGATGATTAGCTTTTTTACCATTTTTAATGTATTTCAAATAGGGAACAAGAGAGTAGGTTTAGGATCAAGTGAATTACCGTCATGTCCCTATTTGTACTGACCAAAATTTTAGTAACGTAACCTCATAATTCAATGTCTGATGTACGCTCTATTTCTATTCGAAGGTATTCTATTATTTTCTGCATTAAAAATAATCTTACATATATTTTTTATTTTTTTGGAGATGGAAACTAAAAATCAAGCAAAAAGTAGCGAAAATGAGAAAAAAATAGGAAAAGGAATTATCAGAAATATATTGATCAAGCAATAATAAACACATACATATTTACAAGAAATGATAAGTAAAAAGTACAACCCCACCATATGTTACATAGAACTGCAATATTAAAATGCAATGAAGTAGAGCCAATTAAAGGTGGAAGCAAGAATCAGCTTTGTCGATACGGCACGACTCTCCCCTATGTACATTCTTTAGATCTATCGCTTAACGTGTGACAAATCGACACAATACGTTTCACGGATTGTTCTTCTAAAGAGAAGACATCTTCTGCTTTAACAGAAGGGGATATATTGCAAGAAATATATTGTGGCCGAAGGTATATCATGCAAAAAGGAGGACGGTCTAATAATTATATACATATATAAATTAACTGTTAATCACTCGTCTCAAAAACGAATTTGAATTTTTCTTTCACTAGTACAACCTAGTGGAGAATTTTAGATGGTTTAACGTTTGAGTAATTTAGACTAACACCGGCATACTATTTCCAAAACGTTAACGAAACATAATATTCAGTTGGTCCTTAACAATGTAACAAAGTAATCGTTGTCAAATTATTCATCTATGAGTCGAGTCGTCTGTAGTTAGGGGTTAATATAATAAATTAAATCGATCGACATTATGTTCATTTACACGTTCACCATGAATGGAATTAAGTTAACCCAAGAAACTCCTTGTCTTGCTGTCCAACCTGATCTTTTACGGTATTCCACGATCTCATTACACTTAATCTTCTCTTTCTTCAGAAGTCACGTAACCTAAACGCGGAAAATTACGAGTCAAGCCGGAACAACGTCAGACAAGAAAACACACGAGGGGGAAAAACTCGACGTTTTATGAGGAGGGTGTACACCACTGCCAGAACGTGCCCCCCTTTTATTGCCCTGGAATGGAACAGAGGTGGCGGCGATACGATTTTTGGGGTAACGGCGTTTTATGGTTTCCGTCAAGAAATTTCATCCCGGCTGCAGCCTTATCGGGCATTACTCCGTTGCTTCTGGGAGGTCTGCCAACCTGACGCGAAATTTATGTCTCTCGTACAAATGTTATGACGATGTCTCGAATAACCAGCGAGTAATCGTGCGACACGAACTCGCCGACTAGTCTTATTCCGTTATTCCGTACAAATTAATTTTTGTTTTCTAAACCAGACTACTCAATCCTACATAGACGACAAAAGGAAATTCGTATAGTTTCAATTCATGGAGTGTAGTATCCTTTATACTTGCAGTTTTCGATTATAGACTCCTTTTGGCTACTACTTGTTAACACAGCATACTGCGACGAGGGTTCACATGTTAGAGAATTCACTATATTTACGTAGCAACCTCTACTTTTTATGCTTCGTGATACAAAATACGGACATAAATAACACTAAAAATACGAATCGATAACAAAATTATTATTCTCTCGGTTTTTAAATAACAATAATTCGATTCAAATAGTAATAGGAAAAATATATGTGTACATGTATAAAAGTGATAAATTCGACCCTGAAAGACCCCAAACAAAAGTACATATCGATCAACCTTTCGCTGCATATAAAATACAAAAAAAAATAACTTTTACTTTCGAAATATTTTTCTGATTATCCGCTAGGTGATCTCTAAGAATAATCATTATGTAATAAGTAGTCGAGACAGGATCAAATATGTATTGTATCGCGTTACAGCATTTCTGAGAAAATTCATCGCCGGAATAGGGAAACCGACACAAGCCTAATCAAACCGGACCCCAGACGTCGATCACTGGTAGCGCATTAAAAGAATAATACATCGTGTTCTACGCGTGGTCCTGATTATGAATCCATTCGATAAACTCGGGGAACCTACCGCGTCGAGCGTTACGAGAATTATCCATGGTTTGTTCACAGAACATCCTGTAACTACGAACCGTCACGAAATCGTTATCTCTAATTTCTCTCGGAAACTGATCATCCATCGAGATCGTCGCCAATAATTTCCAGCATCCTCGAGATGTGATTTTTTTCTATCGACGTCGCAAGGCGTAGCCCCGATTCGCCGAGACGAAAGGCGCCGAACTATCGGCCTGTGCAGAAGGATCGATAAAAAGAGTTGCAGCCGAGGCGAGTCCGGGGTAAACGCCCAGGGCCAGTGGGAGGCACATTCAGGATCACGAGTGGGTCTTCCATCAGATTAATGAATCTGAAAGTGCATTCACGCACGTCATACGGAACCGTTGATAAAAAGCCAACGGTAGCTTGGCCCACGCGAATTCGATAATCCTCGGACGCCTAACAAGACACAGCTATTCGGGGGAACGAGAGCAGCTCCCAAACCGCAAACAGATTTCTGAAAGTTCGTCAGAACTTGGTACGCGCATCAATTCCCAGCTCATCGCGTTTTCACCATTAGAATCGAGTCTAGAAATGACTTTCACGATCAATCTGAATACCAGAGGCGAGTGATGAGCAAGCTCTGGCCAGGCAGAGCCAGAGCTAGCAGAATAACCTTGACCCTCATAAAGAGTATCGCCGGTCAGAAGGAAGCGACGAAAGTTTCTCGATGGACCAAGGAACCGGCGAAACAATCGCACAGAAGGAATTTCCCCGAAGGTGGCGTGGGAGAAAAAGCAAAGTAAGGATCGATGGTGACTGCAACCGCGATGCTGAGGGTAAATGGCACGGGTGGTGTGCTGCTGCCGGTGGCGAGGGTGGGTTCTGCGAGGAGGGTAACCTTGACCCGGGGATGAACGACCCTCTACCGTTGCACGTGGCGTCCTTTTCGTCGCTCCTCCACCCCCCTGGACTTCCGCGACTTCTATACCAACCCTCTCACTCGCCCAACGCCACCCCCACCCACCCCCTTCACCGCCACGGATCTCCCGCCACGGATCTCCCGCCACACACCGTCCACCCTCTCGTATTTCTCCCACCACGACGTCAGAGCCGGCGTCGCAGCGATTCACCCACGTCGTCCACCCACCCCGTTTCGCCCTCTTCCGCGCGCTCTCGTCCCTTTCGCGGCGAGACTGTTTCTGCTTTCTCTTTCTACGCACTCTCGCTCTCTGTGCAAACTTATCGCGAGCAGGGTCGCGTTTGCTGGCCATTGCCATCCACACAGCCCTCCTTCCCTCTCTTTCTTTTACCCGTTGCCCCTCTCACCCCGACGCTGCCTCGTCCATCACCTCTCGCTCTCCCTCTTCTTCTTCTTTTTTTTTGTGTTGCTTTATCTCCATCTCCATCCTTGCGTATTTTCCACCAGGGGTGAAGGGGAGGTGAGCAGCGAAGAGAGGACACCACCGAGAGGGAAATTTCAAGGCCAGGCTGCAAAACCCGGGAAACAACGCACACATACAAGTTATATCTCTGTCTCTCCCTCTCTATGTTTCTCTCTATTGCTGGGTTGTTTGCCGCCAGTTTCGCCGATTGTGGAGGGCAACCATAGTCGCGCATGCGGTGTTCCCGCCGGTTGGGGAAATCTTACAGGTTCTCGACTGATAGCGCGCTGCTTCGGCTTTGCGTGTCAATCGATTGGCTCGGTGCACGGGCGATTATCGGGGATGTGATTTCCGCTGTGAAATCGAGGTAGTACATCGAGTCACCGGGAAAATGTAAACCTCGTACGATTTAATATCTGCGTATAAACTATGTCTACGGAGACGTCGTAACGAGACCGATCAAATTGTTCGTATAATTACCGGTCGTAGAGGCATTTTTCTTGGATAGAAAGTGCAAGGAGGATTCGTTTAATTATAGTCATTCCATGGAGATTACATCGTTAGAATACACGCGATTTCAATGTTTCGATTTTACATTCGAATCTCCCGCGTGATTTTTTCACCGCCCCATTAATCGACGATTTCGTCGAAGCTATTCTTCAAAGGCTCACGGTCGAGAGTCATCCAATTAATAACTCTTGCTCTTTAATTTTACTTGTACACGTTCGGTATTCGTGTGGCCGCGGTGGGACGTTCGAAAATAAAACGAGAAAGTTATCGCCGTAACTTTTGTCCTCGAGTGTACTTAAATACTCGAAAAAAGAAACTGAACCGAACGAGAAGGGCTCAACCGGATGGCTACATTTAATCTCAAAGGGAAATGATAGCAAAGCGGCCACGATTGAAAGAATTTGTTTGCTCTGCCATAATAAAAGAGGACTTCGTTTCGAAAGACCTACCCACCCTGGTCCTTTCAAATTTTTTATCCTGTTGCAGTCACGCAAACACCGATTGTAGGTATTTCCGACGGCCCTTAACTTGACAAATGATTTTGTGTATTTTTAGCAAGAATGTATCGAGATAACAAGACGATCACGTCTGTAATTGGAGGACCTGATTACAATTGACTTTCCATAAACACTACACCTATGTCTCTACTATACATGTATGTATTCAAATATTCGTAGGAAAATTCGGAAATTTACGGTCCACGAAGTACAGAGGAAAATTTATTTTACTTTTTATACAATCTATAAGGCTTACTTTGATAACAAAAAAATTCATTCTTGGTCAAGAGCAATATTTACTACTGTTTATTTCTTATAATATTTTCGATTATTCTTTAATGTAGACTGTAGGAGTCTTTTAAGTGATTAAATCCTAAACTATGAAACAGTCCCACGACTAAAAACAAAACCTCATTTCAATAAAACTGATGTTAGAAGGCAAAATGTGTAAGAGTATCACTTCTAAAATTCAAAATGACATCTTAAACAGTTAGTTTTTTTTGTGAAATTGAAATCCGAACTTTTTTCACCTTTACACTCCATTGCATTTAGAATTAATCGTCTTTTTGATTCTCCAAATGAATGTTTATCACACTAACCAAGAAAAGAATCTTACAAAAGTTGTAATTCTTAAAAGAAAAAAAATTCTCACTTTGTCTCAAAGTATTTATTACGTAATTAATGCTGAAATTAAAAAATTACTCCAACAGAAGTGATTTTTTCTATTTAAAATTCGTTTTTATAAACTGTGTACATGATACTAAAGAAAATGGTATGGAATTTATAATACAATCATTTCTTTTTTAAAATCTGTTCAAAAATTGTGGAAAAACGTATCAACGATAATTGTCACGTAATTCACTTCATACAGTAAATTTTTATTTAGAACTAAGTAGTACTTGATTTCCAAATGAGCGCTGTTCTTCGTAATTAATATCAACTCCTTGAAAGCTAAATTTCGGAAATAACTAAAACTAAATAAACTACGTAATTTTTATATACTTCTATGTAACAAATCACGTAGAAACTCAATTATGTGTTGTATAGATAATCACTGTTTTTAAAGAGTACGCGATACAAGTCAGCATTCAGTTTTTAAGTATGTAACTGAACGTTCAAAGGGGTTAAAATCCATTCTGCAGAAACCACCCTGAACCTGTGTAAACTACGAATTAATTCATTCTTCGAACCTTAACCTTTTCGTTTGCAACGTTCGACTTTACCCCACGTGCCGTCAGAATTTATCGAATGTGTCGAGTCCCACTAGGATCAGATATTTTTTAAAATCCTTAAGAGTAACGTATCTTAATCATAAATAAGTGAACAAGAGTGGAATGATCTAATACAGTTGTGACAAGTGGTATTCAGATGCTGCTCAAAACATTAAAAACACCGCCAATAGTCACCAGGATAAGTCCAAAATTGTTTTTCCTCCAGTTTCAACAACGACATACATGTTAGTAAAATGAAAAATGCAAGAAAAAAGTTGAAGAATATCCCTTTCCTTACTAAGGGTGGGTATAGTCACCTAACTCCGGGCGCTCGCTGTGCACTAAAACTGACCATCTTCTATCCAAAAGGTGACCATCGTCACACGTCAAAATTTCGCATTAGTTAAAAATTTCTCGAAATCTTATTAATTTCATTAATTACACGCATTAATTAAGCAGATGTTATGGTGTTAGAGACAACGTATAGTTTCGCAACTGAACTGTCACATACAGTGAGTCATCATACTGAAGGCTATCTCCACCGTAGCGAAAGGGTTAACTCGTTGTTGGCGCCTAATTTTTCGGTTCAGTCTAGATCTGCGAAAAGTGGTGCAAACACGCTAGAGAATGTTTTCCTTTGAAATTACACGTTATGTTGGACAGATGCCTATCAGTGACCAGTTCGACCCTTACACAGGGACCGACGAGCAAAGTTGAAGGTTCGAATGGTTAAGAGAGGCCAAGACGATAGAAACTATCGTAACTAAACGCGACAGATGGGAAGCGGTTGCCAGGGGGGCCATGATAGTGCGGAGGACCAGGTTCCGAAAAACGCTCCGGCTAGGACACACGGCGTGTCTCACGATCGATTAATAAAAATCGCGAACGGTCCTTGGTTCCTATTCCCCGAATAATACCGTTACAGCTGGCAATCTTACCTTGATCGGCTATAATGTCGGTCGACGGTGGTTTCGGGCGAACGGCGGGCATAAAAGGAAACAGAGACGCGAGGTCATCACTCACCCGGTCGTATCCCCTCGAAATTGTTGCTTAGAAGCGGCGGGGCCCCTTGTACACCCGCTTGCTACGCCCGTTCTACGGACCACGCGGGCGGTTCCTTTAACCCGTCGACGAGACTCGTTTTTCGTTATTACCGCCGCGGATTACACGTGTATGAAATATTGCGCGGGAAACAGAGCTGGTCTGACCTTAAAGGCCGGAATTTTTATTCGTGTAACCGTAGGGGGGCGGAGGCGGTGTGGAGGGTGGTTCTAGAGGATTCAAGGGCAAAGAACTGCCAAGTATTCCTTACCTGAAACAAAGAAAAGAAGAGATTCTGTTAGTTCGTTTTTCTTGTGGATTTCATCGAGCTTTCATGTATTTGAACTAACGACGAATTCTTTTTGTTTAGAATCCCGTTGTGCTCCCGGAATTTCTTACGTCTGGACGTGAATCGACTCTTGTTACTAATCAAATCAGTGTTTATACGATGAAATGAAAATTTTATGTATGCGTAGGAGTCAATGTTATATCGATTCCCTCTACAGATAGATGTAGACATATGAAATTTTTTTATTGATTACTTTTAACGTTCGATCAATTCGGTGAACCAGAATATTAATAACGCGTGAAGTAAATATTTGACACTGAACGTACAACTACTCAGAATTTTTTTAATTCATGTGTGTCGCGTACTGATATCCAAGATTAAATAAGAACATAATATTTGCAACAAGGTTTTATTTCTTATGTTATCAGTTCCCAAGTTTAAATATCGAAGTGATTTTATAGTACGTCATCGATTAAAAAATATAGTTTTTCCTCCCTAAAATCCCATTCTGTTGACCCTTTTATAAATGTATTGTCATCCCCACCATAGTATGAGACAAGCTGACAGTAGATATGGCTTGTTTAACACGGTCCAACAGCGAAAAAGAGGGAAAGGGAACAATACAAAAATATCCGACTGTATTTATACAAAACTTATTTTAAATATTCATAGAAATATGTACAAATCGGTTATGCCATGAATATTAATTGACAGCTTTTCCCGAAATTACTCTCTGTATGAATACTTTTTCTACTACCTGTCAGTCTGTTTAATTCTAATACAAAACCATAAAATACAGTAGAACTCTCGATTCTCAGAATTCATTGAGAAATAATAATTGTACGAATACGATGCTGATCTTCATATATATTTCGAAAGAACAGAGCACGAATCTTGATAATAGAAACAAGAAGTAATAATATCAGGCCCCATTTGAAGAAGGATTTACAGATCCCAAAATTTTCTTGGTTGTTATCAAAATTTCCATGGCCTGGACATTAGCAGGGCTCGACAATTCGGACGCTAGTGGCGACTAATTTTTTTTTCACATGGCGACTACAAATTACAGCTCTTTTCAGTTCGATTCTTAAAAACTTATTATAGTAATACTTCGACAATGTATGAGGTAAGGTAAGGCATTCATATTATAATTAACTCTCCGTAGGCAAACATATTCATTCACACATTTTAGGCAAACTAAGTCGTTTATGACGGACCTTAATTTTTCTATTGTTTTAATGTTTAAAAAAATCTGAACAAATTCTGTGTTACTTGTCTCTACTACATTATACAATCGTTCCTTCAGTCAATTGTTTTAAACTTCTATCAATAAAAAGAAAAATGTGAAGGAATGTCTGGGAAATGTGAAAAATCGCTAAAGTTGTCATCATTGTTATCGGAGGGTTAAAAATTATGTCTTTTCTTGAGGCGGGCGAGTACGATTCGCCGCGATTTGTCTAGTATTGGGATACCGTTTTCACGTGTTCCATTGGTTCTTCCACTAAATCGTAACCAAAAAATTGCAATCTTTCGAACAATACAAAGTTCGTTCAATGGAATGTCCAAGTATTTGTGTAATAAACGTTCAACGGATTGTAATGTTTGGTCAAGGTTTTACCACAACAGGTACTCAGATGAACGTTAGGATACCATTTTCACCTGTTTCATTGATTTTTTCACTACAGTAAATCCTCAATGAGTGTTTAAAGGCTCCACGGCACTGACAAGGGGAGGTCCCCAGGTGTAACGCTGACTTTTTAACGAAGTTCAGCACAGTAACAGAATTTGGAATTCTGAAGCCAGTAATATTTGCTTCAGCCGCATATGGCCATTAGTTCATGAAATAGTCAATGTTCAGTGCCGAGAAGTCTTTGAACACTCATTGAGGATTTTCTGTAAATCATAACAAAAAAGTACAATGTTACGAATAATACGCAGTTCAAACGATAGAGTAGCCAAATCATTTGTGTAATGAACGTTCACCGCAACTTGAGTATCCAGACTGACATTAGGATACCCTTTTTTTAATCTGTTCCACTGATTGTTCCATTAAATTATGATAAAAAATTACAATGTTACGAACAATACGCAGTTTAAATTGGATGGAGTGCCCAAATTATTTGTGTAATGAGCGTTCGAACGATTGTAATGTTTGATCGAGGTTTTATCGTAACATGGGTATCCAGATGGATCACACGCTAATGCGTAACCGAGGTTCTTGTGAATTATGACGACAGTGACCTACCGGCGAGCCAAATAATGTCCAAACGATGGGTGGTGCCATCATGAATACGTTAAGACACGCGGAACCGAAGGTCGAAGGAACACGCGTGATAGAGAGGGACAAACAGGGAGGGAGAAAGAGTGGGGGAGAGAGTGCACACGATGCGGATTACCGGGTGGTTCTTGTCGGAACCGGCCGAACACGGATCGATCCGGCGAGACTACGAAAGTTGGTGCTACCTAAAGTGATTACACGGCTGCCCGATTCGCGCCTACGAAAATTGACGGCGTGTACACTGATAACGAAGATGGGTCCCGTCATTTCGTGCCAGTCCGCGCGCGCGCGCGTCTGTCTGGCTTTCGCTTCTTTCCTCCTCTCCCAGTTGAAAATATTTTTGCGGCGCACGGGTTCGACCGGCCGCGATCGATAATAAAGGGACGACGGGCCTTTCATCGTTCCGCGTTGTTTTGTTTCTTTCTTTATTTTCTTTTTTTCTCCCCAGTTGTGAACCCAGCCCCGCAGGGCCGTTACGTAAACGAAGCCCTAATTGTTACTAGGAAACGGAGAATTATTAATAGATTTGCAGGTGGCGCGTCTGATCGTGACGGGGATAAAAGTGTTATTTTGTAAGTTTTATACGGGACGAAAGAAAACTTACTGATTGACAATTACTCGTCTACGAACAATGTCACGTGAAATCGAAATAGAACAGGTTTCTCACGGTGGGCTCTTTTACTTTATGTTTGGCGAAAACCTACCTGCCTTTGGGAGATCGCTTTTTCTGTACATTTGCGATTGGATAAATTTGAATTGTCGGTTATCACACTGGGTCGAAATGACTCGAAATTTGAATCTGAAGTAAAATATGGTTGACGGAGCATTGAAGTGATAATATTGGCGCCATGTAGCAGTGATTTCAGGTGTGCTAGAAAAAACTTATTTCGGAATTTTGTTTATTTATGAATTTTTTAAACACGATGGTACTTTAGATGTCAATTTTTTATGATGAAAATATATTGTATAATGTTCAAGGTTTATCTCAGAACTTTTGCGAATTAATTTAACCCTTTCAGACCTAGTGGTCACATGTGTGTACTTGCGCGAGCAAACTCGGCTTCTGCTGGGGGAAAAAGTGATGCAAGGGGAAGACGTTCACCACTTGGTTTCAAAGTTACTGAAATTTATGCTAAATTAACATTTGGTTTAATATTTATTTCAGTATTTAGAATAAATTTATCAAGCGGTAGAAGGCTTTACCCCTACATTATTTTTTCCCCTACAGAAAGCCGAGTTTGCTTGTCAGTGTACATGAAGTTTCTTACAATTTCACACAAAGCCTTAGGTACAGTGTGTTGCGGATCCATATTTGTCTTATATATTTGAATTTTTTCATGTTATGAATGTTTTTAGTAGGACTAGTGAATTTAAAATTGAATAACAAAGTTTTTAAAAAAAAATTTTGTTGAACAAAATATGTAAATAGTCTACTGAGTTAAAATGTGTAATCAAGTCTTTGTTTTTACTTTTAAAAGAAAATTCAGGTCTAAAAGGGTTAACAGATAGCTTTTAAAGAACAGTTGACTGAAAATTGGCTCGAGTCGAATCTACCCAGTGTGACTATTACGTTCGAGGGTTAAATTCTTTGAACGATGATAGTGAAATCGGATTGCAAATGTTTTTCGAGGGTGTACACATTTATAGATTAATTCATAGAAACTGGAATTTGAACGGGAATCTGTTTACTCTGTTAAACCATTTTATCGGGTTCCGAATAGAATACGAATTCCCGGAAAACTTTATTGCACGGTTTGTCCCCAAATTGTTCCGGAGTTTAAAAATAGGATTTTTCCAGAAATATCACAGACATTGTGTAACTGTTTATAAACACACAAGTAATGTGTGTATTTAATTTATTTCTTCGTCTTCATGAGTCGTGAGTATAATTGACAAAACCAATTATTCACTGTAATTTTAATAGATGCTTTCTGACCCCACGAATATCAATTTGAGTCGTTATAAAAAATAAATTTTCAAACGATCCGCTTCAGCGCCAAATTAGATCCAAACCGAAGCGCACATTTGAGACAATCACAGATTGGGAGATGTTTCTTTAACGTTTTCAATAATCGACAGACGTAAATTCCTAATGTTTCTGGTAATAACTTCAAGTTTTCATCTTCTTCATTGAACATTTAATTTTATAATTTTTTTTAATCGTTACTTTATTCGTTATTTACCCCAGTTCATTCGTTGCTTATAAACGGTTTAATTATTTTACAAGTTAAGGCAACAAAATATTATCAGCATTTCGTGGATTTTATGCGTGCACAAAACATGAAATACGAAAATGAAGTAGAAGGCATTAGAATGGAACTTTTAGAGAAAAAAAACTGAACAGAATTTCAACTTTACTTCTAACTTGATAAAATCTTTAATTGAGAAGTAAGAAGTTAATGGTAAGATTGGTTAAGAGGCGAAATAACACCTGTTTAACTTTTATTTCTATGAATACAACTCACTTTTGCATAAGTTCGGCACTTCAGTAATAATGTTGAAATACAGTTTTTTTAATTCAAACGTAACGCAATTTTCAATAGAGGGACTGAAATTCCACTTTAATCAGACTCCATAATTTGATTAAAATTTAAATTCGCAAAAACAATTCGCGGTCTAATTGCTCGATAAAGTATAGGGACTGGTGTACATAGTCCGTCTCCACAAGAGTTCGTGACAAAGAGTTAACGCTGGACTGTAGAATGAATTTCATGAAATCCGATTAAAAGGTCGGTACGTATATATTAGCCACCGAAATATACGCCGAAACGTCTAATATGAATATTAACGATGGAATGTCTAATCTGATCACGGACGGCAAAACCGTCCGTCCAGATCTAGGTCAAAAGTGAACGTCGATCGACGTGTCCCATTAGAACAGACTGTCGGGCAGAGGGTAGCCAATCACCGATGATATCGCAAATGAATTCGCTACTCTTTCCAAAATTCGGGGTCCTGCATAATGGACCATCTTATCCTCGTGACACGGTTACAGAATCGATTGCAGTCGAATCATTGATGACCGACTTTGGACCCATTAAATATTTATCGATATTTAACTGGGGAAATTGTCAAGATGTTCTTAATCTCCTCGTTCCATAAAGTTGTTAAGTTTTTACGTTAACCCTCTATGGGCCCGTGTAACTTCCGAGTCCCATACTAATCCATGTATCGATATTTTATTACTGTGTGTAAAAATGAAATAATTTAATTTTTCCACAAGGTGATGTATACATCTTGTTATATAATGCCTTCTTAGTAACTAATAACATTCTTGGTAATGACAATCAGAGCACTAACCTGAAATATATATATATATATAAAAAATAAATTACTGAATTCATTTATTAATCTGTATTTATATGTTGATATTTGTTGATTTTACGTTACATAAAATTTGTTATAGGCATGAAAAAAATTCGGGCCATAGAGGGTTAATCGTTTTGGGTATGCTATGCAAATATGCATTAAACGAGTATAAAAGACTAAGTGAACCATTTGGGATCATTTTTCGATCATTGACAGAATAATAATAATGTACATTCCTATTCTCAAATACTTCCTTAAAGTTTCTCTAAATCAGAAACTAGGATACCTTCGAAAGTAACACTGATATAACACAATTCATTGGTTTTATCATATAGATGTAATCTCTGAACTGTTACCGTCTTTTTACGACTCGGTCTGCACATTTCAAATACACTACTGTTCAAAAGCTGTCCAGACATCTGGAATAAGTGTACCTTAATCTATTCAAGAGTAAGTATCGATTTGAGGATTCAAGAAAGAAAGGATGTATATGAAGAAAACAGAGTCGTGACAAGAATTTCCATTGAGCGTTTAAGAACTTTCAGTAAAATTCCAACGAAGGTCGCACTAATCTTTTCGATGTAGGGTAACTGCGTTTAATATCGTCTAGCATGTCATAACACCACTCGTAACATCTCGTGAAAAAAGTGTTAAAATCTGTTGGTAATGAACCAACTTAGTGGGCCAAGTATCTGTAGGAAGACTTATGTAGTACGGTTGTAACAATAAAAATTTATGAAACCGTAACAATTTTACGTCACATTAGAAGGAAGCAAGTTTAAAGATTCTATGAACGCATGAATATTTACTAAAAGTATCTAATTAATGATATGCTTCAGTAATTTAATCGGTTCCAACATTTCTATTAGCGGCAACAGTTATTCTGTGGCCTGGCCAGCGTGTATTCAGTAACGCCCACCCAGAGGTGTACTTAACCCCTTGTCATATGATTTATTTTACGACTTCACTCTCAAGAATTACTTTATCGTTAATATTTTCCGGACACAAAAGGAATTCTATTCTTATGGCAGATGTTACATTTATTCGAAACATTAAATGTTAATACCAGCGAAACAGTATTTCACGTCGACTCAAAGAAAACGAAGAATTTACATGTTTATAAAATTCAGTTTAAAATCGTTATCACGTGTCTGACTCAAGATAGTTCCTACAGATAGAGACACAAAATTGGCAAAGCTATAGAGCTGAAGTTTGTTTGCTCGGCATGCAAACCAGATCGTCTCAAAAAGTAATATGTAATAATAGAATTGGATTTTACAATTGGAATTTAATAATACAATTTCGAAATTTTATTTCATTATTTTTATAATAAAGGCAATTTTTAAACATAATCACACTGAAAAAGGTTTGACAAAAAGGCTTCGAGATATTCATACGGTTAAAAGTAATAAACGCACATATAAATATAACTTTGAAGGCTCATAAATATGTACATGAATTACTCAATATTATTCAGGAAGGCGATGTTATTTGCACTCTTTCAGGACGCTCATTTTTCATTGTCTTCTTCTGTTTTCAATCGCGATTGAAAAAATCTTTAGATTTTAACTGTTCTAACCTGCCGTACATAAAACACAAACAATTTGTTTTTTCGTTATCCGAGACTAATTAGTTAGAAAGAATATCAATTACCCTTCAATTGAGAACGATTTGAATTTAGGTAAGCGATATTAGGTGCGTTTAACCCGGTAATTGCATCTATTCACTACAACGGATGCTTACTTTATCACTTTAGTTACACTATTTGGAACATTTCTTGACGATCGGCAGTACGGACCTTCTTTAAATGACGTCCAAACATTCGATCATCACATCTTGATAAAAGAAGAATAGAGAAAAATGTGTTAAACAGTCTTAAAACAACTACTGTTCCTTGATTTTATGAATAAAAAATGTTTCTACAATATACCAAAAAGATGCAAGGAGCGGGTTAACCTACTTCTAGCGTACCCAGTTTTATCGCTCTGTGAATTTCCAAAGTAATTTCTCGAAACTGATTTCTCACAGTCGTAAACGGTGTGTTAACGCTGCCGTTCTCGTGCCTCGTAAACATGAATTTCGATCGTCGCAAGCATCGAATATTTTCGTATGTCCTCTACACTCGTGTGACGGAGAAAATCGCGCAGTAGCCCTGGCGGCATGCAACACACTTACGATACATGTCAAGCCTATACACACACGGTCGGAGGAGACGGAGCGTCGGCGACCGTCTGGGGAAGAGCAAGGCCTGCTTCCAGGAAAGCGACGGGTCTGCGGTCAAATTATTTATGGCGATGCGAAATTAAAAGAGTTTCGCCCCGTTTGAAAAGGAGCGCCGATCCGTAGGCCCCGGCGACGCCGATTTACGTCCTTGGCCCGTTGGTCGGACGGTCGGTCGGTCGGCGGGGCCGATCGACTCTTCTTACATCCTGTCTTGGGCGATTCTCGAAACCGAGAACACAGGATCTCCCCGTGAACCGGTCTAAATAATGATAAAGCAAACTTGCTATTTGCGGAAATATTAGTTACTTTTAGGATGAGAATATACAAGAGTAAAACCGGAAAAGGTTCTAGGGGAAATGTGTCTAAAACGATCCCTTTAAGACGTAATTTATATAAAAAATACAAATGCTCATTATTTAAATAAAAGTAAAGTAGTGTTCGTAAGTTAGTCTACCTATCTTATCATTGGCTTAAATAAAATTTAGCTACGTGATCAATTATATTTTTTATTCACATTTCTTTGAAGGCATATTTAAGGATCATTTTTTAATGTATGCGTATAAAATGATCCCCGGGGATCAATCATGTCAACCTGACGTTCACTATGTACGGGTGGTGATAATTGAAAACAATATATTGTTATGTGATAATTTGTTATTTAATAATTTGTTAACCCTTTCCTTTCTACGAGCGACTACAGTCACTCTGCATAATATGCAGCGGTATTGAACGTACAGCAGGCGATTTTAGTTCTTCCGCAAGTGCACACTTGTGGCGCGGCGGCCCGTTCCGCGGGAGTACCGCGCCGTAGAATCCGTCCGTAGCGAAAGGGTTAAGAAGGTATCTTAAGGAAATTATTATAAGAATAGAGATTTAAATAACCCTAATACTTCGCATGTTATAAGTAATATTGTAAAGCAAAAAATATATATTCATATATAATTAACAAAAACAAATACTAGGTTCTTTCTTTAATCATTTATAATTCTAATAAAATATATTGGAATCATTCTACAAACATTAAGTAATTAATCAGTAAACTATATACAATCTATAAAGTGCGTAAATTATTTAGGATTTAAAAAGTACAATGAAAAAATGTACCCAAGGTACAACAGGTTCCTCTACTACGGTGTGCATTAACGAAGCACCAGGGTGACACGTTGAACATTTTCTTCAACACTTTGACTGCCCACGTCACCCAAATATGGGTGACACGTACATTGAAAAGTGTCTGGATTATTTAAACACTGTTACAAAATGTTTGCATGAAATTAATATCACAGTATAATTTAAAACAAGACCTACAGCCTCTATTAACTAAACACAAATATTTTCCACAATTTATGACTTAAAAAACGAAATAAAGTGTGTCTGGCTACGCACGACCTTTTTCACTGTGGCAGTCAACGTGTTAACTCATTGGGTACCGATTTATTCGAAACAAAAATTTTGCATGTGGAACAGACTTAATTTTTTAGTGCTTGGAGTAGTATGTAAAAGCAGTAGATTTTATATAAAAATTGATTTATTTCTAAAAAATCAGTGACATATATGGTATTGAGATGACTTCATGCAGCTAGAATTTCAAAACAATTTTTTGTAAAAACAAGAACTGAAATGAACAAGAATGTACATGTTAAATATTGTCTCAAATGTACCCAAGGAGTTAATGGTTCGTAATTCGAAAACTAAGGTGGATAAGATATATGTCCATATGACGTGTTTTACTTATATTAGTGTATAGATTTACGCCCTGAAGTATTGACAAGCATTTATAAATCACTCTGTATGTCTACCATTCTTATATTAACAGAGAAGTATTCGCAAAAGTATCATCTACCAATTCTTCATTCCGATAATCAAGATCGCTCTACTGAAATACTTTCCTCCCAACGACCACCTATTACTATCGTCTGAAAATCATTCCGTCCGACGGACGCATTTAGAAGTCAATGAAAATTTAATTCGTTAAAAAGCATCGTGGAAAAATCCGAATCATTAATGCGGTAATTCCCGGGGAATTGAGCGGGGGCCCTGTTCGACAATCTAAATTATTCAATCTCTGTCAATTAGTCTGCGTGAAAACTACGTAGGTACGGATTCGCTTTGGAGGAGGTCGTGTGACGCGCGAACACTAAGGCCTAGACCCCGCCACTAACAAGAATCGTGGAACAATTTAGCCACTGTCGTTGCACAAGAAGGTTGGAAAAGAAAGTAAACATCTCTCAGAAGTTGCTTCGCTAATTGCGCGTGCTCCTTATACAGGTGGTCTCGAAATGAATTATTAGCAGATAAAATAATCCATCTAATCGATCCTTTCTTCTAGTCAGCCTCTTTGTCGTGCTTAGATGTAGTGTTTTGATTCACACTTTGAGCGCACACATTCTACAAATTCCTAGAAGTAGGGGAGACCGGGGTTGCAAGTAACAGTTTTTGGTTTTCATGAAATAAAAGCGTCTATATTCGAACTAGAGATTTAATGTTAATTTATACAGATAAGTTGGAGATTCAAGATTAATTCTGTAACGATGAAATGTTTTTAAATTACAGTGAATTTCGGTTAATCGGGACCACCGGTTATTTGGGACAAATATTGAAGAACGGATACAAATATTATTGTTTCCACTTCGCTTATATGGGACATACCGCCGCTTTATTGGGACAGTTAACACTCGTACAGTTTACGGTTGGAGATACAGTAAAGCTTGTTCTGAAGTAGTGATACCGATTATAAATATAGATACGGCTCGAACGTAGGAAGGGACAGCGTAAATGAAATAAAAAGAGGTTAAAAATTCTGAATCATATTAAAATGCGCTCAAGTTGACATGCTCAAGCCGTGGCACAATACACGGGTGATGCGGGGAACGCGGCACGACGCCCCCCTCCCCCAGTTATACTTTATATTTAACAACAAATATTATTTGGTAAATCGTTTTTGGATTTATTTTTTACCTTGTTTAGATTTCATCTGTTGAAATTCGTTTTATTGGGACAAAATAGTCTGGTCACAATGTGTCCCAATTAACCGGAATCCACCGTAACTGTTAAAAGTATTATGACTGTGAAAATTGACCGAGCAGGATTGTTACTTTTTGCCCTACCTCGGAGTTAAAAGTAACAACGCTGGGGTAGAGTTGTACCATAAATAAATTAAGCATAATTGTGCGCAATGAAAGACAAGGAATAATTTAAACTAGCTCACAATTACAAAGAGTCGACATAACGTTATTATTTTCTCTTTAATTGACTCAACACAACATTATTTCTTCATCTATAGTTACTCAACATAACATAAATTGTAATTTTTTAATTAGCACAATATAACATTATCTTCTTAACGAGATTAATTATGACAATTAATAATTATAATTTATCGTTTACTTGTTATCACAGCGCTCTTTTATTTAAAAAATTATCAGCCCTCTTACAGAGCTACTCCTGTTACTTTCAACTCTGGTCTGTCCCATACTATATAGGGGACAAGTGGCCCCAAGTGATTTAAAACTCGAAATATCTCCTAAACTATGGTCTTTTCGAACAAAAAATTCTAGAAGCATTTTTTCAATTGCAATGTTTGTGCGTTAAGACAGATTAACTGAGATTAAAGAAAAAAATTAATTAAAGTAATAAGAAAAAGGAGTTCAAAATGAGGATATGTTCAAATATCGAGATTCAGATCAAACTTGCGACTGGGGTTTGAACTTTTATCCACCCTCCAATGCACTCAAAGTATTCCAATTATGCTCGTGTTAATGTTCATTTCTAAAATATATCGACAAACTTTCCGCTTGTAACGTTCAGATATTTTTCGTGAAATTGCGATTCTTACAGGAGACAATAAACGCAGGAAGTGTACACGCTACGCAAGGAACGATACATCGAACAGAACCAATCAACCGTACGACCGACAGCCACCATCCTTTTTGATCGAGACGCGTTTCGGGCACGCGAAACAATCGATTTCGTGGGCGGATCGCTCGACTATCGGTAGTCGGTCCTTTCCTCACCAGTTACGAGCACCATCGTTTCTGTCCGAGTAAATGATCGTCGTGTTGGCGGTAGCTTCTGGCGAAATGAAAGGACGGATGAAGGCGAGAGTGAGAAGATCTATATAAACTCGTGCACGAGGACGAGAGATGCGGAGGCGGGGGTGTGTGGGGGGGGGGGGGGGGGGGGGATGAGTTAACGAAGAGAGACAGAAAAGCAGGGTGAATGCTAGAACGTCGAATAGGGTAAACGAGCTCGTGAGGGGGTAGGAAGCGAAAAAGAGGGATACACGCAACCCCTTCTACTCCGGATTCTATTCCCTCCTCCGAGCTTCTCTCAGTCTCCTCCGCCGCTTCCTCTTCCTTCTCCTCTATGTCTCCCCCTCAATTCCGTCCCTTCCTTCTCACGGCCGGAAAGTAATCAATACTTTGGGAAGGTGCGGGGGCGAGGCACACGCCTGTAAATCGCGGACATCGTACGAGTTTCACGCGAATTTTACGGGAAACTATCGCCAAGGACCAGGGGGACAACGGCCAAGGACAAACGGTCAGAGGGGACAACACCGTGGTGAACCTGTGCCTCCCCCCCCCCCCTTCCCGGGTGTGGCTTGGTTTTCGAAGGAAAGAGTCGCGTGGTCTAACGAAAGCCATGCAACCGCCTCCCATGGAAGAAGCTGACAACGGTGTATAGGAATTCTTGGGAAAGATAGGTCTGTCTAAAGACACAAGTGACGAGTCTGGGAAACTTTAACGAAGCAGGGGATTCGGACGAATATGATTGGCCTACTCGATCCCGTAGCATCTTATTGGCCCAAGATGCCCGTTTGCGCCGAACTGAAACCAACCGTCTTGCTACCAATCACGCAAAAGTGTAGTAGAATCTCTTTTTCAGTTTCTGTGACGACTTCTATATGTATGGGAATTTTAAGGTAAGAAATTGTAGTTTAAATATGATCACCCCGCTCCCCACCCTTCCGTTTGTGAGCATTAGAACACCTGTTCTGATCGACGAAAACTATCATGCTTCGTGCAAATAACATATTTAACACCACTTAGATTACCTTTTGTTAGTATAAATATTAACAATTAAAGCTCAGACAAAACATATATATGTCCTGTGTCAAAAAAATAGGTGGCCAAACTGTGGTATATACGTACCATATTCTACTGTTCCTGAAGGATGAAAAAGTGTCATATAAACATAAGTTCGAAAACTCTTCTTTTTTGAGATATATAGACATTCTCCGATTACGACGGAATTCTGTAGGATTGTTTAAAACTTACTAATTGTTTCTAATGATTTCCATCTGTAGCAATACATATTTTGCACGTAAAGTGGATTATCTGCCCAGTCGATATTAGAATAAACCATTCTGATTGCACCTGTCTTCAGTATGAAACGTTTAGATACATACTGATTTACTACGAACCATGCTACCATCAATGTAAACATTACTCGTTCTAACGTATTATTCATTTCTAATAAAACAAACAACAACAGCGCTTGAAATTCTACGCTTTCAATTTTCCATGTAAGCAGAAAGTGTCTTATACCTGGGGAAAGCCAAAGTTTTCGGGCATATCTGTTTTCATCCTTAGGAATAGTAGAATACGGTACCAAAGTATAGCCATTTATTTCCTTGACACCCTGTACACATTCAACAACCTTCGATAATACTGTAACAAGTTGTCAGTTATATCCATTTCATACGTATTTCAATACACAGAAACAACAACTGTGAACCGTCCGAAGTTCGAAAAGCACGGACGGAGATCCCATGTAAAAGTATGACAACTTATTTCCCACGTATTTATACCGCCATAAGGTATTAGCCGGGTGTACACAACAAATTGGTCCAGTCAACGGGGGATGGTTAATACCCCAGCAAGTTCTCGACTCAGCATTTCCGTTCACCCGGTGCAACTTCAAAGAGCCAAAGAAATAAATGCGCGCGACCACACAGAAACTAAACATGGAGGGTGGGGTAGGAGAGGAGAGGGGAAAAAAAAGGCGAAAAATAAATGGAAACCGTTTCCAATTTCGCGATCTCCTCGCTCGTCTCCCCTATCCCCTGTTCCTAACCGTCTCCGTTCATCCCGCGCGGCACGACGCTGATTATAGTTTTAATCGAATTTAGGGAATGCGGCTATTTACTGCGGCGAGGAGGCAAGGGAAGGGGGAGGAAAAAAACGGCGTCTCGGCGCCCCGTCGGTAGACCGTACGAGAATTAATTAAATGTACCGCGCGCGCCCAGCGTACAGTCATTCCGCGATGATACGCAACGGTAACGGCAAACGAGGGCGAGAGCGTAACGTCAACATATTCTACGAGAACGAGTCCCGTCGCTCGTCCACGGGACAAAAGCTTAAGTCCCGCCATTGGCACAATGCGCGCGGGACGGCGTCGTCGTCTCCAGATTATGAAATTTAATTAAAATTTCGTACGGGCCTGGCTCGCGCATCGCGTCCTCTTCCTTGCGACTCGTTTCTCTGTTTCTGTGCCCCTACCTATCCTATCACTTTTGTGCCATGGATCAAGTGGGTTCGATAAATTCTTTTAAATCTTTGCACCTGTACGATTATTGTCATCGTTCGATCGAGAAATGGTGTAGACAAGAATTCAGATTAATGAAGATATACACTAAAAACCAACTAAGACCATAACTGCGAAATGAATTTCGGTCTTCTTTGCGCATATTTCTTTCGGTTACCTTAGTTACCAACGTCTTAAACAAGTGAGTATCATTATGCCTCGTGTAGCATCCATACATCGAGTGACTGTGAAGTACAAACGTGCCAATTCATAAGTATTCATGTCTTGAGAAATACTTCTTTATGTCACCCGGTGTATGACAAATTCTATCGCCCATGTTACAGAGAGACCTCTGGTGCTCGTTTCAGCTGCGCGAAACAATTATAGTCTTATTTGGTTTTTAGTGTAATTTGTAAGGGATTTTCTGGAATTCTTTAGATCATTTAAACAGAGGCAAGTGTTCCCGCGTGAAGCTCTGTTTACTACACGATCTGGATAATTTCCGAACTTTCGATCGTGACATTATATCTGGACCCCAGAGCCAGAATATATGAAGTCACACTTAGCAAAGTCTGGAGGAGAGCAAATAAAAGGTGTAAAAACTTTGGAACCAATCGGTAAGAATTCAACAATCGCTATTTTCTAACTACTGAATGGATTTAAGACAAGTCTGGATATGTAGAAATGGTGAACATTACATTAAGTCTCCTATGTGATAGACTTTACATTGTTTGGCTCAGAACAAAATATGGATTCTATTAAAAACTAAACTACTCGAAACAAAATAATTTTTACTATCGGAAGAAGTGAAATATTTGATACAGGAAATATGTAAAATGTCTTTTTTTAAAAAGTGAACTTAATACAGTCTTGGCTCTGGGGTCCAGATATAAAACTCGAACGAACAACCGAATGTCTACGTTGCTGCTGTTTGCGTCTGTGAAGGAATTTGTTAACCACATATATTCAATTACGTGCAAAAGTGTGTCGAAACATTCTTTATACTGCCCTTATTACAAATTACAAAAAAAAATGGAACGATTATCAAAACTGTAAATGCACTGGCAGATCTTTGTTTAAATAGACATTTAAAATTAAAGCAATGTATACACAGATTCCGAAAACAATTCTTACATGTGTTATTGTATCTCTATGAAAGTTCTAGCAATAGATTGCGTTTTCTGTTTTCAGAAGTGTTTTCTAGATAAGTTGCCATGTTCTCACCATATAAGACTTTTGTTACAGTAAAGGCTCCATGAAAGTTGAACGGGAAGTTCCTCGTGAGAGTTTCTACTTCATCCCCACCAGTAGGGGGAGAAGGGGGAGGGGAGGCCGTGAAACCTGTCAAGCTCATAATTTTTTGCCACCCCGTTTTTGTTCCCAAGAGTCGGGCTTTCGGAAAAAAATAGATTTGAGAAGTGTTCAAACTCTCATGAAGCCTTCACTGTATTTTTAAAACTCTTACTCGACACGAAATACTTTTAGAGGAGACAATATTTCGAGGATATGAAGCATGCGACAAAAATCTTACAATCGAAACTACATAATTCTATAAAATATTTCTTGGTGCGAACGGTTTTACATCGTCGAGTTCGAATTTAAAATTCAAATTTTTCGATATAATTCACTGCATAATCCAGACTGTACATTGTCCGACAGTTTTTCTCGAGAACTGAGCGTTGCCGAAATATCAAAAACGTGTACAGATAATAATAAAAATGTGAAAGAGCGATTCACACTGTTCATCCATTTAACGCGAACATCGGCGACGCATCGAAATTCATTTCCTGGCGTAAAACACCTACCCGTTCTCTTTGCGTGTTCAATGGTCTCTAAAAAAAAATGCTTTGCTCAGAAGCATATCATTTCAATTATGAAAAAATTCGACCGGGGAAGTCGCACGTTGCCGGTAGAGCTAATGTTCTTTGATCTACTAGCATCAATCTTGAATCAGAAAGGGGAACGCAAACGAAGGGAGTTGAAGCACGTGAACCGCTTCAGTTTTCTTCTTGTTGCGCCTTCGCCTTACGTTTGGTTTCGTACACGTAAAAGGTAGCCAAAGAAAAGCTCGGAGTTAAACGAGACAGAAAGTTGGTTGCGGTGGCCTTTAAGTAAGCTTGCGTGATCTTCGTTCACCGACTGAAAAATGACGAAACAAGTTCCGTGGTAGTACAAGGTCTCGATCGAATCGATGTCGACAAACCTCGTGTTTGGACTTACAATGAGTGATCGAATTATTGGAGCCACAGTACGAAAAAATATAGTTTTTTATCAAGGGTTTTACACTGGATAGTTTTTAGTTAATACAGTAAAACCTGTTTTTATGCGGTAGATAGGGACCGCATAAAAGAAACCGCACAAAAAAATATTCGGAAATTTCATAAATACTACATATAATAAACAACTTTGTACGACATACTACAGAAATTTTTTTTTATGCGGCGGAGAGGGACCGCATAAAAAAAGTCGCACTTAGAAAATACGTCAATTATTTACGAAATACATGAGAAAGTGCTTCCAAACAAAATAAATAATTAAATTACACATTATAAAAGCATTTAATTTTTCATTGTATACATGGAGAAGTTTTCAAAATGCACATTACATAATTCACTGCTAGTCGTCGTAATCCTTAACGCGCATCTTCTTGTGATGAATTGGTTCACCATCTGCTAGTCTATTTAATATTAGATTTTTTGTTTCTAATGGAATTGTCTTTCTTTTCACTTTTTTTTGGCTACAATTATTCATTTTAAGGGAGTACATATGTTTAAAAATAAAATGAAAATCATAAAAACTATATACAAATAGAAACAAAAGTAATTAATTTATTTACCTTTAATCTCACTATAAAATGAATCCTTAATCACGTGAGTCGTGGATAAAACTCGGAATACGAAGCGTATGCTGCTAGCGCGTCGAGCGAAAATAATTGAATGTACATTGTCGGGAAACTGTTTAAACCAAATGAACAGAGCGTCTTGAAGTGTATATTTATATGTACACTGATAGAAAACATTACAGTAATGCCAACGCCGTTGAAATTCATATACCGCATAAAAAAAAAATCGCACAAAAATAAAATCGCACAAAACAAATCGCATAAAAATAAAATCGCATAAAAAAGGACCGCACAAAAACAGGTTTTACTGTAATTCTCCACTAAAAATACAGAAAAGAATTAAAACTTAGTTGTCTCTAATAATTCCATTGATCACTATATTCACATGGCTTGTAATTAGTGAGAAAATCAAAAAGAAAATTAGGCGAACTTAAATCAAGAGTACTTTCCACTTAAAATCCTTTGAAATCGTACACTCATATTTTTAGACAAGGTTTCTAAATTCCATTCTTTACTAATAATTATCAAATTCCACAAACATTTTCATTTCAACCAACTATTTACCGTATGTACATACGTTTCTTTATTTCATTAACGAATTGATACGTCCATAGACTGTAATCAATTTTCCACGTTACTCGATAATACACGATTCATTAATTACCTCGACAATATTTATATTCACCGTTACTTTCGATAGTTTTCTAGGTATCTGAATATCTAGTGTTTCCCTCTATCAAATGTATGAAATGCAATTACCACCTTGCTAGAAGTTCCACCTCCAGAACCATCGACGATCTCGCAACAAGGTGATCCGCCACTGTCGACTATATTTTCCCTTACGAAGCAAGAAACACTAGCGACAAAGCGATGAAGCTTCTCGAGGTAAGCTTCCAGCGAAGAGAAAAATTATACCGTTAGACTCGATCATTTCAAAAATGAAAGGGTATAATTTTTTTCCCGAATCGTTAAACTTATAATCGGTATCGGGAACGCATCGACCATACCCTCCGGGGGGATTAACGGCGCAAGGGAGCATCACGCGATCCATTATCACGAAACCCGGCGCGCCGCGTTCGCGAGGCATAACGGGACCTGGAAAAGTAAAACGTAACTTTCGTTCCTTATTCTCGTCGAGCGGCGATAAAGGGTTCGTTAACACCGGAAGAAACTGCTGACTACGGCGCGAGGCTTCTTCGCGGATTCGTTTGACGTTCCGAGAACAGGCGCGATGACGAAATCGCGAAAGACTAGCCGATGAACGGGTAAGTAGCCGCGGCAGAGAGCTGTGCCTTGTGCCGTATTATTCCCCTTTTTTTTCCTCCTCCGTTCCAAGAGGTGCGTGTGCACGCTCCCGACGAAGACAAAGAAGGTGCAAAGAACTGCCCAGAGCAAGCTGATCCGAAAGAATTCCACAATTATCGCGAGGCTAATGCACCCTACTCCGATTCACAGTCAGCGGATGCATACGTCGCGACACGAGGACACCGGCGTCGCGGGATCATCATCGGGCACCTCCCGTGATAAAGCGTATAAGAAAGGCTCCTGATCCTTATATCGGGTCACCTCGTGACTACACGTGTATTTCGGTGTGACTGTGAATCGTCAGACTGAAATATGTTTTATAACAGAATTTCACCGTTAGCTACAATTCGGTCCCGTTCAAGAAGTACATGAGAAATGGTTGCCGAATTTGGACCAGTACTCTGACCTGTCATGTGCATGGGCGTAGTCAGGGGGGGGGGGCACTTCGCCGCTTCCCTGGACGGAAAAAAGTGGCTTTTGCCATACCCCCTCCCTTCTCAGAGTTACCAAATTTTTGCGTAATATTTAATATTACAGTATACTTTGAAATACGACCAACGGCGTCTATTAACAAAACGTATACATTTTAACGATTTATGACTTCAAACACAAAATAAAGTGTGTCTGGTTACGTACAGCCTTTTCCACTGTGGCAGTCGATGTGTTAATATTTTTGCCCCATTTTGGTCACGAGTAATCAATTTGCGCCTTATGATGGACAATATGTATTGCTTATGTACTGAGTTAGTTGATACAATCACTACTATCATACACATATTATCTATCACACGACACAAATTGCTTATATAAGTTACAGTAGTGGTCCAACCTAGGCGATGGTCCAAACTCGTCAACCTTCCCCTATTAGGAAATCTGGTCTCCACGAAGAAAATGTGATGTCTCACATTTATTACTTTATTATTAGCATTAGCGTTGTCCATGAGCTTTAATATCTTGTAAACAATATAAAGGGTGTTAAAAACAAATGTGGGACAATTTCAGAGTGTGGATTCTACACGTCGAACTAAGACGAAAATTAAGAATAACAAAATTGCGTTCGAGACTTCGTTTCCAAGTTATTAATGATGAAAATATGGGAAAAATACGCGTGAAATACGTCTGGCGCGATGAATTATACTAGTTACAGCAGTCGATTCCCAGCTGATACACGGTATCGATCGATGAACTAGTTAAACTTCTGAATGAAATACAATCAAGCGAATGTAACCAGCACGTGAAACAATTAAAGAGCGCGTGTTCTCTCAAGGAAAATAACCCACCCTCTGAAATAGTCCCACATTTTATCATTAACACCCTGTATGTAATTCGGACCTCTTAGAATTTTATAATGGCTTATGACATTTACGTGATTCATGGGTATTCTATAACTGTCCCGATACTTATATATAGAACAGCGGTGTGTACGGGGTTTCTTATGAAAAGCTGCGTCACGTAGTTACGTTTTGTAAGGCAACGGTGAATCATCATAACACGGAATCGAAAAGACGTAGATTAAGAAAAAATTTAGCATAATTTAAGTTTTTTTTATGGTTGAGTGTCGAAATTCTATGGTTATTTCTTTAAATCCTAATAATATGATTTTTTTCAGGTTAAGTATACGAAATGTAATAATAAATAATCGACAAATATATGATCTAATATGATGTAATACACGGTGCTGAGTTGTCGACACTGATGCACAGAACCAGAAATATCTCGGTGAAAAGAAATATCGTCTTACGAAGAGATACTTAATGTATCAGGGAAAATAACGTTTAAAGGTGATATTTTCTTCCAGAACGCAAAACCATTAATTTCTACCAGAATTAACACGTAGAATGAAATTCAATGTGAAATTTAAGACAATTTAAAAATATGTAAATAAAAATTCGCCTTTAGCACAGTGAAACGTGTAGAGATGCGTTCGTGGTTGGAATCCATCGAGATTATGCGATTTGAACAAAAATGGCATTTAATGGCGAAGAGGAAAACTGTGGGCAACTGATGTCAAAGTCCATTGATGCGAAAAATAAACGTTAGCAGTCGAGAGATGTCGTAATATAATGGTGGTTTAACTGGTATCAACTCGTATGCTAATGAACGTGCATGGCGATGAAGGCTGGTTTGCAAATGGCGGCCGTTCACCCTATGGAAGGCGCCAGCCATTTCTACGCTACGACACTTTGGCCCCAAAGTTCAATGTACAAGTACATATCTACTTTCTATGGAATCGCCGAGAAATATTTAATAGAATCTTGTACCTAAGAAAATGAAATAATACTTCGTTATTCGTTAACAGGCAAAAAATTAATTAAAAACCACAAACCTGAAGAGTTGATTTCTTAAAGAAATATTCAATTAATGTAACCAGATTGGTAGTTACACTCACTATATTCCTATCTGAGTCTTTTTTATGTTTACTATTAATTTATAGTCAGACTATTAATAAAGTTAAGTAGCAATAGTTAATTACAATTATATCGACATCTTGCGAATCGGCAAATTTACATGTAGATACGCAATACCGTTCATTGGTCAAATTTCATGATTCAAAATGAATATAATTTTCATCTTAAACTCGGGATTTTTTAAGAATATTTATTACTGATAATAGTAATAAATATTCTTAAAAACATAGAAATATCATTGTTATTGTTACGTATGAAGAATTTTCTATCATACCTCTTGCTCTAATAGTCTGAGCTCGCACCCGGCAAAGGAAAATGACCTTACGGTTTCGTTATCTCTTGAGTAAGCGAGGGAGTAAAACCCGTTCCCACGGCGTGGTAACCAAAAAACTAGGAAGCGTGACGCAACTTCCACCGTCAAAAATTTCCTTATATGGAAATTTCATAGCATCCCCACCAATTTCTAGGCCTATATAAACCCTTTGATTTCAACCCTCGGGGGATCAGAATTGTACCATCGTCTTTAGAGTCACCTCGCGTCACGTTCTTGTGAGTTGGTCATCACGTTAGTGAGATCGGGCTAAAATTCCCTTTCGAATCCAGTTAACCTTGTAGTAAACCGTGAACGCTTTATTTGTATACCGGCTGGAATTATTACTTTGGCATTATTCCGTAAAATCCACTCGCAACCCCCGCATCGCCAGTGCGTTAACACCGAGCACCTATTTATTTCGGTAATAGTTATTATTTCATTATTACTTACTACTACGAGACAACACTACACGACACATTTGTAATTAAAGACTGATTAATTATACTGTTATTTTATATATCTGTGTAGTTCATTCTGAATCTATAACACGATCCAGAAATCTGTAGTATTATCGATATACTAGTTTCCTCTAGTTTAGAATAATATCAGGTCGAACGTTCCCACACTAATACAACTTTACCGCTCGAGTTGTATTAATTATAAATTCAAAGGTTACGAGGCACTAACTAACATTTCCTAATGGCTGCCTGATTTCGCATCAGGTTCGTCCGTGCATCACATTTTTCCAAGAGTATTTCCAACCCAGTGGCTCTCCGATTTCGCAACGGATTCGTCCACGAAACTTGGCCAATCCTGCGGCTCCCTGATTTCGCATCAGGTTCGTCTGTACAGATTTTCCACCCTCCTCGCAGCTCCTCAGTTACGCGCTGAGTTCGTCTGCAAAATCACATCCTAGTGACTCCCCGATTTCGCATCGGTTTCGTTCAGGAATTTCACCTTCCTGCGGCTCCCTGATTTCGCATCAGGTTCGTCCGTTGGTGACTCTATTCCTAGAGGTTCCCTGATTTCGCATCAGGTTCGTCCTCGTTTTTAAACATCCTAGCGGTTCTCTGGCTTCGCGTCAGATTCGTCCGTGTACTTTAATAAACTGATACCATATTCCTTGGAAAACCTAAACTCGCCGGCCTCTCGCGTTGCTATGGCCCGGGCTCGTAACATTATGTTTGAGACACGGAAGTTTGCCCGACATAGCCATTATTGAATAAAGTCATAGACAAGTCAGTTTACCGAAGTACAACTTATTTCCGTGCTTTCAAAAATACCTCCTATTGTGTAATTACAAGACGTTGTTACCCACCGTATAAGGATACCTTATGTATCGTTCCAATTTTAGTATATGTACTGCCGAAGCAAGTACGGATACCTTATGTCTTCTGACAGAGTTATACGTGTTATCGACGTCAACAAATATTGGCGATCTTCAATACGAAACGTTTTTCTCGATATCTCGGTGTTCGTAAGAACAACTAAATGATTTAGCCCTTCCGAAATGACTCGTTAATTGACACGAGAAATCAGTAATTGAGCACTGTTCAGATTCGCGTATGATCTACGGTTTGTTAATCCATTTGTCTAGTGTAACATTCGTATCAGCGACTGAAAATTTCTGGTTCTTTTAACATTTTATTGTATCACGCCTGCATAATCTACGTTCCTATACCATCTTTCGTTTTCGTTAAATTCTGCATAATATCTATTTCTAAAATTATAAAAACACTAAAAATGATTTAAACATTCTACGTGTAATGATCAGTATCTTTCAAATGACTACGGGTCATCGGCGAGTAATATTTCTATTTTCTCTGAAAAATGAAGTTCGAGCTAGCCACAGCATCGTTAAATTCTTGTCTCAACAATTCACGTTTCACAAGTATAATAGAATAGAGAACAATAAGGTAAAAAAGAAAAGGAAGTTTCCAGCGGTCGGTCTAACGCGAAAGCTGGGAAAACGTTGTTTCGCAACGCTCAACTGTTGCGACCTCCCGATCAAAAGGCGAAATATATACGCGACGTTTTCGGCTGTATTCAAGGACTTGAAACGCAGGTAGAGAAAAAGTATTCGGGAACTAATTTCAGCCTTCCTAGAAATCCCTAGTCCCGGACTTTCGAAACACAATCGAACCCGACGCAGATGCAACCGTGACAGTGCAGGCCAGGTTATATACCTGAAAATCTTTTGTCCGGGATTTCCCAAACAGGCGTTTCTGGCGTGAACAAATAAAAAGTCCCCTGAATCCGACGGACAAGGGAGACCTGAGACCATTTTCACTTTATTGTTCGCGCGTCGATGGATACCTGACTGTGACAAGGCAGGTATGTAATTCCAGAAACCCGGAAAATAGGTACCATATTTTAGAGATATTTCACCGTTAATACGTTCGGAACCATCAAGCTGAAGTTTTCGTTTAGTTTATTTGATATTTTTAAAATTCAGAAATAAAGCAATTTTAATGAATTTCCTAGTTGTTATTCAATTGCAGAATTTTAGTTCACGAGCTTACGTACACAAACGATAGCGAATATATTACATACGCCGTTTCTGCTTTACTGCTTTGTCTCTTGATTTTTGTCTACGAGTGTAACTATCACGCGTAGAGCAGGTATCGCATGCTGCGTCATCGATGCTACACGCGTCATGACGATCAATTTTCAATCGTTTTACTAGATACGGTCATCGAACATTTGATTGAGATAACGCTAAAATAACGGAGTAATTATTCGCTGTCATAACAGACATGTTAATATGATAATAACAACACGTAAAGCATGTTTTGTATCGCATTGTGTTGGAGGGTCATGCTTACAATAATTGCTTTCGGACTGTTTCGGAAAAAATGATTGCAGTACCACGAGACGTTATATGTCACGACTTCAGCTGCAAGGTGAGTGGATCGTTCGTTCTACATATGTATGTACACTACTGTATTTGGTACATAAAGATATATTTGTCATTTTAGTCTTATGTCAGTTAATTTTCAATTGCCCCAAAAAAAACCTCTTACGTATGTTCACTTGGGAGTATTTGGGACGTTTTACAAAGTTCCATAAAAATCAAAGGGTGGACCTTTTCGAGACAATGTATATCCTCTTAATAAAATAATCTTATGCTTTTTGAAAGGAAACGGGTGTACTAACACTAGGTTTACGGGACGCGTTATTGTGACGCATTTTGAATGCCTTATAATCTCGAAATTCTCTATGCCTATCTCTACGGATACACGTCAATTTGACGCGATCGTAAACTGAGTATTAAATAAAATAGATTTTTATTAAAAGAAAATGTGCGGTTTCGTTGACGCGTGTCTGTAGAGGTAGGTATATAAGAAATGTCCGTAAACCTAGTGTTAAACAATGTTTCATTTATTTCGTAATGTTCCATAAATACAGTAATTTATAATTTAATGATCTTTTACATTCTTTCATATAGATTATTTTCACTGGCTGTTCCATTTTATAATAAGAGAAAAAAAGAAAGCAAACTCTCACGATATGTAAACGACAGTTAGGTAAGTTTTTTCAATTGACCCACGACTTTTCGCTCATTCGAATTTTCCGCCATTGTCGTGGGGGTACAGATACCTACGTTACCGATGCGGAAAAGGGGCGATACGCGTTTTCACCAGAAGATAGAGCCACGAACTACGGTCGCGCGTGTGAACGCGACTTCGTTCTCAAACCTCCTGTATTACATACTGACGTTTCTTTCGTGTGGTACGCAATTTCATCGATCACCGAAGAAAAAATAGTCGCGATGTTGATCGCGGAAAAAGCGACGTACGTAAGTGTTCCGTAAAAAGTATTGCCATAATAAATGAAACGACACTGTGAATTTTGTTTTTCAGTTTGTGTACAATCCAAAGTATACAGTGAATTTCATGAATTTATTGCAGATGTAACTCAATAAAGCCCGATAAAAACGTTAATTTCAGTAATATTTAATATACACTTTATATTCTTCATTTATATACCTGACGATATTAATACGGAAAACGCGTTTCTATCTCATTCTTGTTTTTGAATATTAATGTATAAACATGGGAATTTGCATAAAAATCCACTACTTAATTATAGTAAATGTTAACTTTCGATCAGGCATCGATCAATGTTAATCATTAGAAGATGCTGATAGTTCGCTACCAGGTTATAACTATATAAGCTTAAACTTCAAATAACGCACAGAGAAAATATCTTTCTAGTTGTCAGAATTACAGATCTCTGTACTATTATTAAACCATTTTGAAGGAAAAATTTTATTTAAATCAAAGTGAATAGCTATAATTTCGACTGATGGCACGAGAGACTTCTTATCGTTAAAATAAAACTACAAATTAGACCAAGTAGATTAACCGGAACTATGAAAATAAATATTTCCGTGGATCTAGAATAGTTTTAGGGAGGTTGCTTTTTATTTTTTAAAATAAATTGAAATAAATACGCCAAGCGTAGTATCGCGTGTAGATAAGAAATCATGATACTCGATCGAATAAATTATTGTTTGACACAATCTTATTGAATATGATATTATTATTACACGAGACAGGTAGCACAGTAACTGACATCATATAAAAAGTTTGAAAATTGATAAAAAAATTTGATTATTCCGCAAAGCATTGATTTATAACGATCGTCGTAGAAAATTCTATCTTTTTGAAGTAATTTGAAAACGCAGGATTGAACAGAAATTCAGTTTTTCTCTTAAGCTCTAATCCAGACGAAAATAATATCATTAATCTGCCTGTATTTAATGTGGCGATATTTTTCTATGACCGAACATACAACAGGTGCTTATTGTGCGCCTGAAGTTTTCATTGTGTTTTATCATCTGTCATTAGTAGCCATCGTCTAATGATAACGCTTTTATGATCTATAGCAAATTTTAGCCTTCTTTTGTAATTTTATCAAACAGAAATCGATGATTTCGAATACATTCTTGAAAGTGCCGTACGAAATAACTATGTTAGGAATCAATTTAGAAAAAAAACTAATTCAACACTTCTGTGTCGCCTAATGTCTAACGAAACTTTGAAGTTTCATTTTAAATAAAGCGTTTAGATGTTTGAAATGAAATTAATGAGATACCAAGGAAAATGACGTTATATCGCAACATTTAAATTATGTGAATCGCCGATACTATCGTAATACATAGTGTGTATAGATTTCACATATTGTAACTTTGTTTATTAAAAAAAAAAATTCCACATTATCATGTAGTGCGAGGATTCTAGAATTAACGAACTTTTATCTTATCCGATTAGATTATAGTGATTTCATCAGTGCTAAGAAAATGATACTAGACACAAGAATTTTTCCAGTATTTTCGATTTATTCTGTTAAATGTTTCGGTATCGTTTAAACAATAATCACACCAATAGCGGTCGGATATATAAAGAGATTGGACCGCTCATTAGAATTGAATTTCCTCACACTGATTTATTTCCCACCGCAGAAAAAGCGATTGACCACCCAATTGTCAGGAAATGGTCGTAATTGTGCTTCAATTAACACGAACAATTAGCGCGGAAATGATGCGGCAAACCAACAGAACATATTGGCGGAAAACTATGGACATCGCCAAGAAGCCCCCCGTCATATCCCGTACAAGTTCTATAAAAAGATATATCTAGTTCCTGAACGCGACAAAAAAACTCGGCGAGCAAACACCCCATATCCTCTCATTCGATCTCTTTCTTCGTTGTGTAAAAATATTGCCCCGTGTATTATTGACTGGCGTGAAAACGCCGATTTTGAGGCGCCAAAAATGTTTATCGCAGTTTGATGATATTAATATTTATAGTCCTACAAGTGGTGATGTAATATAATTTCTGTTAATATTGTTACTACACATGGTAGGAGAAAGAATGATTTAGACACTACTGGATTCTCGCTTTCGGTTCTTAACAGTATAACCAGCGTTAGATTAACGAGGTGCCATTAAGATTTCTATCCTTGTTTTTAAATTTATTCTTTTATAAGGCACTTTACGATTAATAGTAGTATACTATGCATTCTCCACAATTATTAATAAACAATCTTCACGCACTTATTGAGAAATGAAGAATCTACTCTTTGCCAACAATGAAAATACTTGGGGCATTCTCTTTATACGAGTTCACTGTTTTCGAAGGAATAATTAGACAATCTGATAAAGAAAAAATGACGGATCGGTCCGTTGTACACCTGACAGATTGCCATTTTTGTTCCATGATTATATTACCACAATTTCTATAATTTTGTTCTATTATTCATTTCAGCCATTTTTCGAATACCATGTTCTTTGTCACCGCATATCACGTTTAAATCCTAAAAACAGGGGACAAACTTCCAAAATGAAAGTGATTTACCGGCAAAACGGTTCGTCGTATAATCGTAATGATTTTCTTATATACAAAAGAACTCGACAAATTTCTCCCTCGCACCACAATCCTATAGGATATTGAAAATGATAATACTCGTTAGTCTACCCTGTGTATCTATTACAAGAGATTCTTTTTGCGTCTGTCAAATACAAGTGTCTCGATTTCTCGATAAGTAATTACTAAATTGCGTAAAGAAGATATCGTGTGCTCGCTGGTTTCATGTACACATCCGATAGAACACGCTCACACACGATTATTTTTCGGAGCCCTGGCGTACACGCCGTACATTACAATCGTTACGAGGTCGGAAAGTGTCGGAAGCGTGACAAAGACTGAGGAACACCTATATCTCTCGCTCTATCTCTATCTCTGGTCCTCTGCGTGTGCGGAAAGTTTCAAGCGAGCTTACAATCGGATACCCGAATTCCACGTGTCTTCGAAGTATACACCGGCCCGGGGAGAAAAAGAGAAAAATAAGAGGAAAAAAAACGGGTCCCATGCGCACCACCGAGACTCAATATCCGTGTTTACGTGTTCCGCATCGCCGATACGAAGTTCGCGTTCCGTCTGTGTCTCCACCGTCGAGGTCCGTTGCTGGCGATAAATAGGCTGGAAGTTCGACGTGAATTATCGCCCTCGTCAGCCACTGATCAAGCTCAAACGATGTTTTATCCGCCGTTCGCGCGCATTTACTTTGTCTCCCATACGGATTTATACGAGCGCACACGAGTTTAGTATTAACCGGCTGCAGAAATACTGCTCGTTCATTTTTCGTCAGATATGCACAGGAAGAATGTCTCGGGGCCATTATTCGGCCCTTGGATAAAAGATTCAGTTCTTTGTATCATTGAATTTCTGTATTGACCTTTCACCCCTTGCTCTCTATGATTTTCATGACGTATCCAGACTCCAGGGTTATATTGTTGTCGATAGTTTCCCAGAAACAAAACGAATTCTGTACTTTTGCTGTAACAGTTAAATATTAATGCCAGCAACGTGGAATTTTACTTCGACTCAGAGAAAAACGAATAATATTCTTCTTTGTTGAAACGATTTTGAAATCGTCAACACGAGTCTGACTCGTCGATGGTATAGAGCAAGGGGGTAAACTTCCGGAAGTATCAGTTTTTGAACCTTAAGTTAGTTAATAAATAACCGACTATTATTGCACATTGAATGAAAAATACATATTGTATGTGCGCATGCGCGCAAGCTTGTGTGCATGTATGTGTGAATTAATAAATAGTGAACTAAAAACAAAATTAACTAGAAAAGAAAAAATTTAATTCTGATTTTTCAAAGTTTTCTAAATATGTGCATATATATGTTTATTTGTTTATGTTTTTCGACGTTGGCAAGAAGGTCTAGTAGTCTAAGAAAATTTCTAGTCTGACTTCGGAATCGCAATCGGCGGATATCAACAACCGCCAGAAATACTTTTCACCAAAAACTGAGAAATTTTTTCATTTTACTACCATACTTTGCCGGAGGTATCCCCTTTGGGAAACTGACAAAACTCGAAACTGAGCGTAGTGCATATGTTATATCTATACATAAATATCTATTGTCAAAGAAAGACCACTTTTATTATGAAAAAATACCAGTCTTTAGTTAGGTAGTCTAAAGGTTAAAGAGAATTTTTGTACCAAAGAATTCTACAAGATTCCAGTGAGAAATCATTACGATTTTCTGGCGGATGATAATGCGTGTGACAATTAAATATAAGGAAAATCGAAGGATAGAATTCAGTTTAGAAATAGTATGGTAGTAAAAAGGCTAAAATCAGAGGGAATGTTTTCCAATGATCGAAGGTATTTCTACCTGATCTTTGTTAAAAATCTTATTTTCGAAATTCTGTTCGAAATGAAAGTAAATTTTGAACTAAGAGTTTGAGTTCAGATTTAATAGAAATTTGATCAATTTTTTAATAATTAAAAGCCTCGTAAATGATTAAATGTAAGAGACTTTGATAAGAACTATTACGATAAAATATTTCATTTTCCGATTTTGAGGCGTTTATTAAACCGTCCAATAAAAGAAATCGGTATCTGATAATAATCTGAGAAACAAATAATTTTTCAGAAATATTAATATTGTTTATATAGTCAAAGGTTAACAGTAAGCATAAAGAGTACAATATAGTTCACACATTTATGATTGACATTTACCTAATTCTACAGATCGATAAAAATGACATGATTATGAAAAATACTACTAAGCCAAACATTGCATTAAAAGTACAGCAAAACTTCAGAACCTACATTCTTGTAAATATCAGCAGTTTTAATAAGAAATTAGAAAGTAATAATTTATAAGAGAACAACTCACGTTCAATTAAAAAAAAAATTAGGTTTGTATCTTAATTTACTTCTAGAAGGTAAAATTTGTATTTACAGCAGAACAGAGTGTAGTAAAAAAATGTTTTCCTTGAAGAAATTAAGTCAACCGATTATACACACATCAATGGCGTAACGTCACCATGGAGCTTTGACTCACAACCACAAATATAGGCAACACATTAATTTTCGTCATTGTTTAGTTAAATTCAATACAATGTTTCTTGGAAATAAAGTGAATACATTCACTTCGGCACAGGACATATATAGAGGTACGAGTATTTCAAAATTCAAATCAAACAACTGTATGTATTTTCGGTATAATTCTCAATCTCAAGTACATTCAATATATTCGCTTTCCTGTCGCTTATATCTTGCAACATTTCGAGGAAAAATAAACTCCTGCAAAGTATATAATATTATCATGTTTATCGACTGAAGTTCAGTTGACCTCAAGACAACAGGTACCTTTGCTTACACGTTTACGATTTATTATACTTATTATATTCTTTATCTAATTCTTTAGAATTCCTTTTCTTCTTTCAATCAACTTGCAATCAAAACAATTCGAAAATTATACTTATTACGTTTTCTTTTCAATGCTTTAGAATTTCTTTTTTTTTTTCAATCTTCTTTCTAACGAAAGTTATTTTTTTTAACGGAACTAGTATCTATTAATTTACTAATAAAAAAAAGGCAAAAATGTACGATGTATGTCGCAGCGAATTCATTAGAACCGAAACCAGCACATATTTTCTACATGAACACGGCTGACCGCATGGACATTTTCTCCGGGGGACCTTTATCACGTCTCCTTTTGGGTGAATCATTATTGCACGATCACCGTTCGTATTTTGGAGACCGCGCGCACGACTCATTTAGCGCAGACCTTTTAACCGCCTGTACTCATTCGACAGGATACGAGGCTTAGGGAAAAAGAATTCGTGAACTGCCTGGACAGCTTAATTGGCTAAAGCAGTCGGCCGGCAACCAAAGATCCGGGTTCGGGCGAATCTCCCTCCTCCCCCCGAAATAGGCAATCCAATCTTTCTTTTCCTTCGAATTATGAAAAGCGGGATTCTATCACGCGTCTCGAGTAACTTTTACACGGGCAGTTTGAAATTTTCGATTTTGATCGATTCTTCTTCGATAATTATTTAAAAAATATACACATACACTTAACAGTTACGTAACTATTACAATTATTACAGTACAAGTAAAATTGGGGTTTTTTAAATTCTAACGAATTCACTATCCCACACTGTTATTTTGAGATTTTAATATTTGCTGTAATAAAGGTATTATTATTATTGTTATAAATATATTAGAAATTACTTTTCGTTTCAGTTTTATGTCTTCACTGATTTGTTCAAAGTTAATTGTTTATAAAGTGCCACATTTTGAAAAAAAGTGGTTCTGATCGTTTAAATTTCTGTTACTCGCATTTGCTCTATTTTTCTATTTTCGTGCTGTTTTAATTGAAAACTGAAGTGGTCAATTCACTCTATTTTGTTTTTATGGACACAGTTGTCTTTTCTATTTATATGTATAATTGTAACGAAGAATTTTTCCATAACATCGAACGATTTTTCATGGAAACATATGTATACATATGTATTAGGACAATAAGTGCTACGCTCGAGGTGGCACGTATCGCAGAACCGACTGAATTAATTAGTACACGGCTAGACCCGGTTCTATCGGGCGAAGTTTAAATTAACGGTGGGATTTTCATTTCCTGCCATATTGACGCCGATCGCGGCGAACCTCTGGGGCCATCGCGAAGCTGTGCCACGTGCGATATCAAGGCCACGGCCGGCTTAGCGAAAAGAAAAACAAACCCGCGATAGTTATTCAATATGTCCAGGATGTCAAGCAAAGAGACCAATAAAAAAAATTATTTACAAATGTTGTTACGCGCGAAAACGCGCCAAGAATGTTTCCGAGACACCAATTCCAATTTCAACGAACTGAAAACGTTGAGGTATTTTTATTACTTATTTCTATGATTCAAATGTCCCAATAAATCCTGAAATCTGGTTTCTTCTTGTTTTCCGATGTGAAAAGTATTTTTTCTGAGTAATATGAGAGTAATTACTTATCGTTATACGTTCCAGAAAAAACAAATCATTTAACGGGACAGTCATCTTTTAGCGGCGTGGTCTATTACAATGTCGGAACACATCGGCTAGTGAATCGGTCATTACGAAAGAACGAGCTTCGATAACGATCCCAAACGCATGACACACTTCGAAGAAATTCTTTCGTTGAAAAATCCAGTCTCCAGGGGAGCCGGTGAAACAATGAAATTTTATTATGCGATTGACCAACAACAGGTTACATGAAAGGGAAAATTCGTTTTGTAAATGTCGCACGCGACATCAAGGCGTACTGGATAGGTATATCTCCATGCTCAAAGTTATGTACCTATATTCGATTGGTTTTACAGCACTTATATGACTAAACTGATTGTTTGTGTGAATTTCAAATTTATTATGGTATGTTAGTTGAAAATGAGAGATCAGTAGAAATTGATTTTCTGTTTATCAATAGTTCTATTCAGTTGAACGTAAATGAATTATTTTGTTAAACATTTCATAGTCACCACTTCATAGAACTTTGTATATTAAATAATATTATAAATGGATCAAATTGGCATAACAAGCAAGAAACAATGCAAAAAATCTTGAACAAATTGTATCGTAAATTTAATATTTTTTTTAGTAGATGTATAATGTGCAACGAAAATATACGTACGATACGATATTCAATTGTTTGTGTAAGAAAACTGTACAAATTTTACGGTAGATCGAACAAATTTATTCGTGTATTCTCTTAAATGTATTAAGCCATACGAATGTAAGAAAAAAATATGAAATAATACGCACAACAAATTTTCCAAGAATTTATTACAATAATGTGAATATGGAAACCTGTCGTTCTAATACTTTCGTTTTCCACTGTAATGCCGATTGCACGATTGTAGATCCGTTAAAAAAAAAAGAGTCTGATATTACGTAATTTAATCGAATAGGCTAGAAGTTGCTAGATACAATCCGCTCAAAACGTCCGCAGAACCGTTAATATTTTGCCGTCTTTCAAAAGCAGCTCTCGTGTGTCGCGTGTACGCGCCAAATGTTTGTGGACGTTCTGTTGACATACGGAGAACCGTTAGGTCTAATATTCGATCGTGCTTGTTATTGCCGATCTAAATACGAAAAGGCGTTCATAAGAAGAGGCTACAAAGAGAAGTTCATAAGAAGAGGCTACGAAGAGACGTTTATAAGAAGAGGCTATGAAAAGATTCCTGGCACGGTCTAGATTAACACCAATAATTTCTTCCGCGGTACGTTTCGGCCCCTGTTATCTTGCCATAGGCTGGTGAGATTATTTTTATACCGGAAATAATTTCAACCGTTTCGTATCTCGCAGTGAACAATTTCAAATATTGTCGAAAAGCTTCGACTTTGTTGTAATATGTTGAAACAGTCGGAAATAATCCGACGTTTTATGTAACTAAACGCATGTATACAATTGTATTATACGGCACGAAAAGTATACGAAAATATTTGTGTATCTTGAACCGATAAATAAAAAATGGCGCGAAGGTTCGTCGGCGCGCGCGTGATCAACGGCGGATCGTGTCGGCGAATTTCTAACCTCACCGGAAACACGATACGAAGAGACCGGAGATTCGTAAATAGAGGATGACTAATTTACCTCGTGGTATCGCCGTTTTTCTCTTCGATTTCCAAACGCTCCATTTCTTTCTGCAACATGCCACTCTCAGCGAACTTATCCATGGACATGATTACGTCTAGTTCGTTGTAAATCTCACACAAGAACCGATGGGGATTATTTACAACAATTGTTGCCGCGGTTTACCACTGTTCAATATATATATATATATTATACTATATATTATATATCTATATATATATTTTTCTCTTCTAAATATCTTTTAATGCAGCTTTTCGCCGTTAGCTGCCACTAATCGACTGAGGTAGACAAACACTGGCACTAAACACTGGCTGATTTCTCGTTCGCGCGACCGAACGAGCACGAATGAAAGAGAGAAGAGCAAGAAAAAGGATGAAAATGGGACACACGACGGCGTATACGCGACCAAGACACGACACGGCACGACCGCCGACGTACAAGCAGGCCCGACTGTCCGTACAGTAGCGTCCTCTCTCGTTTCCTTAATTTCGTACTCCTTCGCGCGTGTTCCTCCCTCTTTCGTCCTCACGCCACTCACTCACTCTCTCACTCTCCCTCTCCCTCTCCCACTCCCTCTCCCTCTCCCTCTCCCTCTCCCTCTCGCCCTTTTCGTTGAGCACGTTACTCTCTCGATGTTCTTCACTCTTTTCTCGTGATGACGACACACGATCACGCGTGGCACACGATGTTACAATAATATTTGCGAGACGGCGTGGGAGATAACAATATTAACGAGTTATGAACAATCCACGACACTGGCTGCTGTGTTCCTCCAGGTTAGAGTCTCGCTCTCCTCGTCTCGTTCTCTCAACGACTGCCAAAGGGAAACTCGCGCGGGTGGAGCAGTTTCGTACTTTTCTCCTTGCCTCTGCTCCACGGGTTTCTACTACGGTGCCTCCCCTTGCTCTCTTCCCAGCACTTCGTCTCTCCTTCTCGCGCCGTTACCTTCTCTATTCCTCTTTGTCCAACCAACGAAGAAATCCCTCCACGTATCGAAGACGCGCGAGCACTTTTACCAACTGAAACGGAGGAGACAGCCCAGAGGTCGTACGTGATTGGTCGCTCAAGACGATTCCGGGACCGTGCGTTATCCGGTTCCCGCTACTGCTCACTCTCTATCACTCTATCTCTTTCTGGTCCACGAGGAACGACGGTACACTCGTTCTACGCGGTGATACAACAGGATAAAAAACACCGATGGACGAAAACGATGCGTTCCACTGAATTACGTTTCTGGTCCTCCTGGTGCGTGCGTAAAACGCGTATTGTACAATATATTCTTGACGCACGTGGATCAATTGGCCCGCGTGGCGAAGGTGTCGGTGCGCGGTTTTACTCTGCCGAATATGAAGCGACCACGACACCCGGCTTCTGTTCCCGTGCGTCCGCGTTTCAGTACACGCTCGTAAATGACACTGGCCTTTCTGTCCCAGCACGTATACGTGGGTGCGCCCTCGGTGTTCTCCGGTTACTACTATATCTCTCTTCTCTTTTTATGTCTGTCGTTTCCCTTTCTCCCACGGTCTCTATCTTTTTTACACCCTCTCGTTCTACCCCGTTTCCCAGTTTCTTTGCCGGCCGTTTTCGATCACCGTTGCTTGCGATCACAACGAACGCGCGACGATCAATGGGGGCATAAATGCGCGTCGAGAGACAGAGAGATTTCTCGTACGAGATTTACGCACACCTATTGGAGGCGCGAACGCACAACGGGTGTCAAGTTCGAAAAAAAAACACACACGGCTAGAGCAGCGTGCTACGCTGTCGGCGGCTATATTGGCCGGGATATCTAACGAGAAAGCGCGCTGGGTACACTGATATTATTTTTATAACAACGCGGTGCGCGGCCGTTCTAGGCCGCGCCCAATGTACCCCCACCAACGGCTAGGTTCCTTCCCCTCCACTCGACTGTTCCTCCTTCTCCAACTAGGGGTAGCCTTACCGACCTTACCGTACGTCCCCACCAAAGACATAGCCGGCGTATCGGCGTGCAAAGCTCGGGAGAAGGGTGAATAGGAAAAGGCCTCTCTCGACTATCCTGCGTGGGTATATCGAAACCGGAACATTTTCTTCCTGCGAATGTCAGGCTGCCACGGATAGTAGGATATACATATCGACGTGCGTTACGAAAAGTAACACATTGCATTTGTCTTACGAAGACTAGCACTTCGGACTTTCTGTCCACGAAAAGCAGCACGTTTCGATTGTGGTCTCGAAAAGTAGCATGTTTCACTTATAGCGACGAAGACTAGCATGTTGTGCTTTTTCGCTACGAAAACTAGCACATTTCGGTACTCTGTCTCGTGCTTCTAGTCGCGAAAAGTAGCACGTTTCAATTCGGTTACGGTTATTTTTAATGAAATAAACGTTTTTCATCCTTTGAATCTGGGCGACGTATATGCATGTTCCGTATATTTTGTTCAAAATTCTCCGGATACAACGGGTTAATGAAAGAAATAAAACAACCAAATATAAACAAACAATCTAATTTATTTAAGTAACAATATTATTATAAAATTGAATGAAGTCTGTTGGGATAACACCTGTACTTATCATAGCTAATAAATCTTGCTTTTTCTTTAAAGATAATTCAATTTTTGTATTACAGGCATTTTGTAACTGATAGTTCATAATGTCCTTTCTTGACACGTACCGTTTCAAAATATTAATTTCTCTACTATTTTCATTGAAATCATATTTCACATTAAGTGAATTTCCATCTGGGCATACCCGAATCTCACGAATTGAAGCGATTTTAACAGAAGACCAGTTAAATTTTTTAGATAAGTCTTTAAAATCGAATATATCTGCCTGCAACTTTTCCTTAACTTTGTATGGATTATGAATCTTACAGTCCCTCATAAATCTGCACCACTCGTCTTGTGTACATACAGATTTGTGTTTGCAATGTTGCTCAATACAGGCATGCATTGAATCGCCATCATTTTGTGTATGGCCAACTTCTAAAAATTTAAAAAAATCTGGATGTTAAAATGACGCAAAAATGTAAATAATATATGTTTAGTTTAAATTATAGCAAGTTCAACAAGAGTTGAAACCATTTATTTAACGTAAAAAATTAGGATTTACCTATGGGTTATAGTAATGTTGAAATCTACAGCAGCTTTAATGAACATAGTGAAGACCATTTTATTACGGTTTTGTCTGCCGCAGTTATCGCTACATAACATTACTTGTTTAACTCGAATTTGAGATTTCTCGTTGATAAATTGCTATAGAAATGATGCTATTTCATTTGAGCCTCTGTTTCCCACTGTCTCCTTCCAAACATTACAGTGACCCACTTGACCAGCCATTTTAAAAATCGTAAAATTCCATACGCACAGTTTGGACATATATTTTTCGATACATTTTCTACGTGATGTATATCGTTTCATTTTTTTTTTTCATTTCTTCTTCATACAAAGAATACATTTTACTTATACTAAGCCCTTCCTCTAAATATTTTCTGGATGTATTTTCTCTGCAATAATGGGAATCTATTACAGGGAAAGACGATATATGATTACGAGCAGGTTGTTTAAATTGTTCTGGTACTTTATGCGGTCTATTTGTATGCCTTCCTCTTTCATCACAATTAATCACGTTTTTCTTTTCATCACAATAAATCATGTTTTTTCTTTTTGTCAGCTGTTCTGACCCATTGATAAGAAATGCCTGTTATTAACATTTAAGGAGAATTGAATTATTTTCAATCTTATTTATTAGTTTTTATAATTTTCATGATATTTACGATGCTTTAAAAATACTCTAAGGTACTCACCCAATGTATCAAAAAAAGTTTTTTTACAAACTTTAATTAGTTCGTCTCCATTTGGCAAAGCAAAATAATGACTGACAACCTTTTTATTCGGTTCTCTCTGGATCTCAGAATCAGTATCAACAGTTTCATAATATCCAACTGTTTTGGAATATACCCAATTATTTGTACAATTCTTTTAACGCTAAACGAAGACATTTTAAAGCTTTATCAATTTATTATGTATCATGTATTTACGATTATCATGACCATTGTTACACATTTTGAACTTAATTACTTTTTCATAAGGTAAACGTCTGTTTATATACATAGACAACTGGTAACTTCTGAAGATCTACATAGAACTTTGGAAGTTACCAGTTGTCTATATTCTATAGAAAAGTGATTAAGTTCACAATCAACTAATAATTGTCGTGAGAAAAAGAATTCGAAATAAGGATTAGTGAATTGACCTAAAGGCTAAAAGCACGCAATTTAGGTACTAAAGACATTGGAAGACAAGGATTACCCATACAAAATAGAAAAATGCGTGATGGATATAATAATGATAACTGTCGTTTTCGCTGTTCCCAAAAAATAAGTCTTGATGCTCTAAAAACTGTTTTCTCTTAGTTTTGGAAACTTGGTGGGCGACGCAAACAATTAAATGGATGTGTATAAATAATTGGGTATATTCCAAAACACTTCGACATAATGCAAATGTTTATACTTTTAGATATCTTTCAGGAAGCAAAAGGCACTATGGCGGGAAAAACAAAATTTGGACTTAAACAATAAAAAAAGCGATGGTAATCAATATGAAAATTGATAAGCAAAGATCCATTCAGAATGTATCTGTCTGCACGATAAATGTTGATCTACAGAAAGTGTTAATCACTCCTCGGGCTAACTTAAATCCTTTATATTATATTAAGTAATTCTGTATATACCCGAGATGAATGGTGCAGAGTCATGGGGAAATGTAAAGTTCATAATTCATATCTTGTTAAAGAAAAGTTGCAGGCAGACATATTTGACTTCAAGGATTTATCGAAAAAATGTAATTGGTCTTTTGTTAAAATCGCTTCAGTTCGAGAAATTCGTGTGTGCCCAGATGGGAATTCTGAATGTGAAACATACTATGTAGTGATCGTGGGAAACAATGAAACGTGCTTCTTTTCGGGATAGATTGAAATATGCTGGACTTCGTAAGACAAATGAAACACGCTACTTTTCGTAACGCACGTCGATAAGTTCTCGCCGTTATCCCAAGATACTCGATATTGAAATACCATATAGATCGACAGACTCAGTTCGAATCTCTCAACGAATCCGTGTTTACTTTATACATATGTACTACTCATGCTTGTACATTGAACCGGCACACCATGTTGGACAATGTTGGAGACGGCGCGAGTCATTGGTCGCGAGCAGAGTCGCCATCTGATGGGCGCCGGTAAACACTAACGCTTGTTTTTCCACTGTGAACTTCCAACGTGAAACTCTACAAAGGCGAATAAAATCCAGTCACGATGAATAATGGATTTTCTCTGTTTTCCCCTCTATTTCGAATTACGCGTCCTGCTATTACGAAAGCTCGTTTGAGCTTGGGATCTAAATTGTGCAATAGAAAACGGTTCGATTTTAAGCAATGAATAAGATGAAATAGACTCGATGGTCCTTTATGTATTTAAAGGCTTATTATTTTTCGATTTCAACGAAACGTGGACATATTTTGGTACACGTCTTGTTCCAATGAACCAAACGCATTTCAAGTGACATTTATAAACTTCAAATTTATCTTGAAATTTGAAATATCGGAAAGTTGTTGAAAAAAATTACTGTTATACTGTAATTAGTATTTCTACGATACAGAATTACATCCTTTCATCACTTTACCATCTCCGTGAATCGAAATTGTCATCTACCTAAGAAATGTAACGTTTGCCCCTAGGCTTGTCGACATCAAGAGCACTTTTGTGATCAACTTGTAACCCAAAAAGGGGGAGATTACAAGTGTCCAACTACCAAGAGTTTCTAAAAGACACCGCCATACGTTATTTCATGTATATTTGATTCACGATTCATTAGCCCACCAATCGATAACTATAAGGGTTTCGAACTTATGCGTAGAGTTTCATCGAACGTCAGCATAGCAGAAAAAAAAGCGAAATCTCTGCACGACGAAATACGGATTCCTGGTTCTCCGTGGAGCCAAAGGGTTGATTCCGTTACGGAGGTCTCTTTGTTCGGCCAGGTAGAAAGGAAGGATTCGCCTTTCTTTTGTGCATGCCTGCAGGTATATGGGTGCAGGTCGACCACGGGGTCCACGGGTATTCGTGGCTTTTCTACGCTCACGTTTCATCGTCATTATCTTTGGCAATGACGAGGGTGTTATCCTTGAACTAGATTTATCATTCACAGAATCCTGGACGAATAGCAGTTGAATTTGTGACGAGTCCGAACTGGAATTGTATTTCATCGTGTCTTTTCAAAGTGGAAAGCAATCTTGACGAGTTCCCTTCACAAAACTCGCGTATACATTTGTACAGTTAACCTCCTGTAAGAAGAATTTACGTATAAAATAAATAAAAGCCGTTTGATTATTCATAAATTCGGTGGTTCTAGCAAGTTTTAAACGAAATACCAATACCAATGGGCAATTAGTTTTGGTAGGTCATTGACGTGATCATAATTTTTAAGACGGGTTCTCCTGAGATTTCATTTGAATAGCACACCTGTATGACGTGTGCCATGGTCTCCCGGAAGAAAACAAATGATGATTACAAATCACCGAATTACGCAAAGGGGGTTGCCAGGATAAAAAAGGAAACGTACTCCGGGAGGGGAGTGGAAGACGTTGATCCACTATAAACAAGTGGTCATCCAGTTATAATACCCGTTCGAACTTGAATTTTGAATGTACCATACGGTCACGTGGTGGGACTATGAATTTTTATTACGCAGGGTAATTTAACGAGCGATATAAACACCTTTTCCCCTTTGTACAACAAAGTTGAGTTGACGTTTATTCCTTGAAAACATCGACAAATCATGCGTCCTATATACGAATTCAAATGATTAATTTTTTAATTTCTGTCAGAGTAAACAAGTAGAAATATTACAGAAACTTATTGTTTATATTTATTTCGAAATAAAACATATGTTAAATGCTTGCTTCCGTGCACGAGCTAGTGCATTTGATGCAGGAGGTATAAGTAGCCAAGAGTAATAACTAGACTCCTGATACTTACGCATTTATAGCATCTTTTAACTTGAAAATGCAATAAGGTTGTAATAAAGTTTAATGCTACCTACATGTCATTATTAACGTACTACATATATACCACTTCTAGTACAGAATTCAAAATTGTGCCTCACTTTAATTTTTTTTATATTTGTATCGGAAATTGTGAATTTGCATAAACTTCCGCAATCTGCTAATAATAGAGTATCCGATGCATACTTCCTAATAATTGATCGTCTACACGATCTTTTCCAGTCTCTCGATCTTGTGAACATATAGACACCGGCACCGTTTAAAACGAGCTTGTGTACTTTTTCTACAAGCTTAGCCCCCCCATCAACTAATTCGCTAAATGATCAATCGATTATCCTCTTCATCGAGCGTAAATCCACATCGGGCCACGTAGAACCGTCTTCTACGGTTCGTGATTTATTTTTATTTTAAACCACCTATAAAATCGCCGCCTCTTGCGCAACCATTTTGTCGCTTGGAGATCACGTGAAAGTTCTTTATCGAACGCTGTGGCGGAGCATTACCGGGAAAGCAACGTAAATTCGACGAAGACGTGACCCGTGGATCCGGTAGGTTCGAAGAATCGAGACTCTAAAACCCGATAAATACCATCCATCGACCAAACAGCATTCAGTTCCAGTTTCAAAAAATTCATGCCCGGGGACGAAGAGTGCGGACTCCGTCGCGCAGCGAGTCACGTCGCGGCTCTTTGTTCTGCCTCGGTAATGATGGTTGGGATAGGTTAAGGCAGTGTTTAAAGATAATTAATAGTTGCACGGCTCGTAAATATCGGTATCAATGAAGCGTGGTCTGGAGGTGGCGTGGGATTGGCAAATGGTTTCCGGGCGCATAAAAATTAATGGACTTCCACGTTGACCTTCGGAAGAAGCTCTACTACGTCTGTTCCACAGGACTCACTTCAAGATTGACCGTTAGCCGCCATTACGAATGGGATATTTGTGTTCCGGTGTGTCGGTAGACGTAAATACTTACACGCGACACGTCTGTCTTTTACTATATTCTTCCCTCGAAAAATTACTCCCACGAACGCTCCCTCACGGCCACGTGTATCGTCTGTTATTTAAATATAATTAGTTGACCTCTCTCTTATCAACGTAATCCCCAATAGCAATGCAATCCACGTGATTCCGTAGAATGGTGGGGTGTGGGTAGTTTAATAACTGGGACGGCCGTGGAAACGAACGATCTCAGACGAAAGGAACGAACGAGAGAGATTTTTACCCCTCCAGGGTGGACCAGGCCGATGGAAGGAAAGCAAGGAGGAGCGAAGTAATTCGGGCCAGGAGGAAAGGGTCCTCCAAGGGGAGCACGGAAGAAGAAGGGTGTATAAGGGGGATAGGGGAGAATTTCGGGTGGGGACAGAGAGAGAGTGACGGGGGTAAAGAGAGACTGAGAGAGGGAGAGAGAGGGCAAGAGAAATGCGAGGGTGCGTAAGGGTGGCGGAGCCTCGGAATCAATAGTGGCCACGCACCCTTGAAGAATTTTCGCACCAGGAGCCCGGATGTCTCAGGACAAGCTGGGAAAAGCTTTCCCTGTTTCTATCCAATACTCTGGTCTACAGTGAAGCAAAATCGGATCAGAAAACGCCACGTTGTTTTAAAGAATATCGACGAAATGATCGTCGCATTAAAATGGTGAATAGAAAATCATCGATTCAGTGAATCAACAGAAAATATGTTACGCGATAGAAAAAAAAAGAAAAATGTTACATTAATCGTAAACAGACATGAATTTTAACCTTCGTGAGAAAATGTACAGGTACCTACGTGCTTTAAGTGTTCGATAACTTATAGGTAGTTTACTCGTGAAACGTTCTAAAGTCGAGAATTCGTTAAAACTCGTATCAACGAGTCTTCGTTGTTCACGCGTGGCCGATTACATACACGTGTAATCCGGTAATGCCACTGTCTAGCCACAAGGCTTCTGACCGACGAGCTTCCAAGCGGTTGTTCTTTTTCTCATCTTGGAAAATCGAAAACACGTTGTCGCTTAATCAGTGATAATTCGTCAAAAAATATGCTTATTATTTTTCGAAACAAACCGGTTGCGTTGATAGTTAAAAATTTCAACAAAGCGATATCATGTGTTTATACGTTGTACATATTGTACGTACAATATGGCGCGTTCCGTATCAGAAAGTATTTGTCTTACAGGTGAGAGGAAAGAAAAGGTTGGGAATAATAACTCACCTCCAACCACCACCAACTTGGCCAACTGAAGATTCTGGTAGGGCGTCGCCGCTACCCCTAGAACAGGGAAAAAAGGAGACTTGTAGGTTATATAAGGACACCAGGAAGCAAGGAGAGTAGAACAGGTGTGATCAGGTAAGGATAGAGTGTACCATAGTCTCTACAATCGCAAACACGACTAGACAAAGGACTGTTTTATTTCGGGTGCGAGGGTTGTTCTTACTTATAAATATCTTGCTGTCACGATGATATCGGTACTCAGCGATCAGTATTCAACGTTCCTCGCGTAAAATAACATTGTTTGTTTTTTTTCTTCCCTTCGGAAAAAGAACGAAGACATGTCAGCTCGGTAATTATATACGTATCGACTTCTGTTTCTTCATCCGAAAGGAATGGAATTCGAGTAGCTAACCTTCCGCAAAAAGTGATTCAAATTGCATTGTGATTTCTTCGAGGACGAAAACTATGAGGATCGAATGTCGTAGCATTCGTGGTGCGCGCGGCAAGAAAAAAGTTCCAGTACCGCAGATAATTGGACGATTCCGCGACGTGCATATTAATTGCGGTTTATCTGGGCAGCGGACGAAAAAAAGAATTAATAATAACAACGTCGTCGAGATACGGATCTGGCCCGGTCGGTTGGCCAGGTGCAACCATCTTCGGTGATCCGTGCATATTCCCGGAGGTTTCTTTTTCACGGCGTCGTTTTGCGCCGGTCACGCCAATTAAGAGGCATCGCCGTTAAAATCACCTTTATGCTACCATCGTACCAGCTACCGTGCGAGGTTTCAATTTGTTAAGGGAGGATCGTTTAGGGCGCGACTTTCCTCAAAATTTCACTTTCACTTGCCCGATAAAGATCAGGAAGAAAAGTGCGTGTCATCGAACGGGTATTACGAATCTCGAGCGCTGGTTTATTGTCCTCAATCATCGCACCGCAAATCCTATCATCATTCCACGTGAATATATCATATTTATGCCGGATAGAATGTCTACACCGTTGATCGCTTCGAGTACCGTAATTTAAAACGTATGAACCGAACCGGGCAATCGAAACGGATCAAAGTCAATTACGCGAATCAATTTCCATTCTTGGGCACGCCTCTTGTATGTCTCTCGCGAGTGGTGGCGAGGCGAAAAAACAGCGAATCGTTCCAGTGGAACAGTTCCGATGTTAAGAGCGCCGAACGTTAACTTAGGGCCAAAGCGGGTCCGCGCAGCAGCTGCATTCAACGGCAAAAATCGCGTCTTCCGCAACACCGTCCAAGATTTTACGATCGGCTGTTGTATCCGCGTTGTAAAGCGGAACCCGTCCGCCCCGCTGGCTGCGGCGGCGAGAAAGTGCATCGAAAACGCGCGGGGCCACTTGGGGAGAGAAGTGAAAACAGGGGCGAACCAGGCACTGATGAGAGGGGAGGGTATATAACAATTATTGCACGTCAGCGTGCCTCAATTTCGAGATAATTAAGCGAGGCCCTTTACACCTGCGGATTGTGCGAAGTCTGTATACGCGCATACCCGTGTAATTTTCTTTTTACCGTGACGATCTCTGCTCATCTCCGGATCTACCCGTGATAACGAATCTCCTCCCCCCGATAAAAACAGTGCATGTAGGGAAGGGGGGGGGGGGGGGGGGGGGGGGGGGGAGAAGGTAACCCCAACCGTCTCTGGTTTTTGCCGAAGAAAAGCTATCGTCACGACGGAATTTTGTGCATCCTGTCTTAATGTTCTTACGTGCCCTTTCCCTGCCGTATGATTAATAGCTATTAACTTGGGGGAATGACCCGCAACAACGTACACGACAAGAAAGCGTGGAAGATTTAATATTCTGAAATGCAATCATTTACTCGCGAGCAAGCTGTTTTCAATCGTGAGGTCGCCACAACGTTAGAGACTTTAGTGTATTTGAAAATTTTAACTAGATTCATTACTAGCTAAACGTCGAACGCCTTAACGGGTTCACACATAGGGATCGGGTAAGTAAGAGATAATGTTGTGTATTGTTTAGTTCAAGTATTGTTAATTTATATGTTAATGAAATTTGTTTACCAACAATTATAACACAGATAAAATTAGACATTAAGGGAAAATACATAGTTACCAGTGAGAAATTAAGGATTGATTCTTTTTAAAGGGGTGAGTTTATTTATAGTTTATACACGGGAGAAATATTATTTTTTAATATGAAAGACCCAAGGAGTAGTACTAATCATAAAAGTGCAAGAAGTGGCCTATAAAGCTTTGCTCGTTCAAAAAAAAAGTGAATAAACTGATATTTTCTTCGAACTTGATGGACGCAAGGACAGGGGGTGGGGGATCATTTAACCAGCGAAATTTCATGAACCTTTAAACTTATTTCGTTGATGCTCCTTAGGGGTCTGTTCGATAATCGCGTTGTCGTTTCTGCCGCGTTATCTGAGGACGTAAATCACTTTGCGCAACTCCCAGCCCGAAGCATCTGATCAGTAATTTCGATTAGAACTCCATGGTTTATGGTTTAAAGGCACTTCCACGTCGGCACATCTTATTTACGTCGCGCGGATTATGCTGTTCAACGTTCGCAAAAGTTTCACTAATTACGTTTCGTTCTCTGACTGAATTGCGCCAGCAAAGTTTGAGTTAAAAATTAAAAGAATGTTATCTAAACATTGTCCAGTACGTGATTTGAAAAAATTTCTCATGAAAACACTGATAGAATTGTAGAAAATGAAAACGTTGAAAGAAATAGCCACCATTCTGAAAACAATATAGAGAACCAATTATGGACAAGGAGTAGAATCTTACAAATTTTAGATGACGTTGCATTAAAGTTTTTCACCATCTATAAACTTTCAAGTTTTTGAAACATTCTTTTCTAATTTTACCGAATTTAGCCAGAAAAATAGGCACCTTTTGCAGTCTGTTAGCAGAACTGGTTAAAGATAAATGAAGTTTTTTTGGATCAAATAGGCAAAGCTTTGAGATAAAATTCATATTTTAGTAATGTGAAAAAAAGATACGCAACAAAAAATTAAGTGTGTATAGTTATGATCTATACATGGCTCTTAATAGCGCAAGCTAAGGAAATTGAAGAATATTAATAATTATGAACATGGCGTCGTTAATAGAAAAAAAAATTGCATTTCTGATAAGAACTTTCTTAAACACCAAAGAAAAAGTAATAAAACTACAATTTGAATCATGCTATACAAACACTTCCAAAGGGGCGTGACATATTTCAGGGGAATCGGTTTATAACTTTTCGAGTTATCCACAACGCCACGTCGAAGAATATCATTCTTAGAAAAACGCGTTCAAAGTCGTAACATAGATTCCAATGTAAGAAAAATGTGTACATACATCTTTGATCTGGTATTTCAGGTTCGTATAGCAAACCCCCTTCTTCTTCACACAAGTCATTTTTAGTATCGAATCATGGGAAAAAGATTCAATTCATTACGTCGAGCCTAGCAACCCCCTTAAGGTAGCTTCTGCGTTTGGTGTCGTATCTAACTGGGCCTTCATATGGCGCTTCATACTTTTTATCAACTTTACTCATTTTATTTGAATGATTAATATTTTAAACTACTTCAAAATACTTATATGGAAAACAAATTTACAAATAAGTGGAAAAAACAAAAATTTTTGTTAATCAGAAAAAATTGGAAAGTTTGTCGAACGAACCAAAGGAAAACAAGCGATGTTGACGCTCGTAGCAGATGTGCGTAGAAGATACTACCAAACGCATTGAAACCTAAGTTTGCATAAGTACTTTGATCTTAATTTTTAGTTTTATTTGATGGTTAACATATCTTTTTTCCGTGCTATCATAATCTCCGTAAAAAAATCTATAACCATCTAATTTTTTACGAAAATGTAATTTTTTGTAGCTAAATAAGAAGTGATCAACTTCCGAGAATCAACTGCAGTTCCATAAGGTTCCTATTAAAAAGAAATTTTGATAACGTTTCTTTTTCAATAATTTTATCGTTGACCCTGCGATTTGTTGGTAGGAATCGAAAGTTGAAGCTTTTAATAATGTTCTGTTAAATTCTCAACTAAATTTGTAACAATTACAAATTTGCGGAAGCCACCTTAAATTAAACGACACGAATAAGATAACTGCTGGAATGGCCTATTTCGAATGTGAACCAGGTGTCTATTCGTCGATAGAATTTTCGAAGGGCAACCCACGTGGAACGTATATGAACGACCAGCCTCGTGTGTGAACGCAGCTGCACTAGGCCACGGTATCGGTCTCTTCTTCATTAGGATATCGTCCCTCGAGGCCCGCAGGAAGATGCTTTGAGCAAACATCGGAAGAAGCCGATCCTACCGGATGGCTCCCGATGTACCTATCGTTTTTCTTCGCGCATTTTCGATCTAAAGCAAGCCATACACGATGAGACCGGCCTTAGAGATGGTCTCATGAGACTTAATAGGTAGAAAAAAGATATCCGATTTTTTTTCTTTTTCTGCTCACTAAATCTCACACGACCATTTTTGAGGCCGTCTCATTATGTATGGCTTACTTAAGAAGCTACTAAAGCTAATATGCGCAGAGATGGAGGTTCCAGAACGACCTTTGAAAGGAAAAGGTCTTGAGAGTGAAGCGACAAATCGTGACCCAATTTTCTGTTTATCCAAGTTGGCGACTTTATATGCGTTAGCTCACATCGGAAATCGTTACGTAACGCTCATTAGCTGCAATAACGACATAAATAAAAAAATCACAATTTTAGGGAAAACGAGTTTGAATGCTTTGATCGCTATAATTTTGTACAAACGTTATATTAATGTGGCCGGCTTGACGTGGCAAGTTTTGGAAGCTCACTTGCTGGATTCAACCGATAAAAAGTATAGGCAACAGTTGTCTTTTCTATACTAATAACTCAAAAATTGCAAATTTTAAGTTATGCCACTGTTGCAGTAAATGAGCGATAAGAGTTCCCACGATGCTCCTGAGCGTAACGTCGTGGCAGAAGGAAACGCTTAGGAATTGAAATCCGTTGCTCAGTATCGACAATTCGGGCAGGGCGGGAACGATGGAGTGAACCGAGAGAGGTCATAGGAGGCCATGTTTCGTGGTAGATAGGTCCAAAGGTTTCTTTCCTTTACGATCTAGTTTCCCTGCCAGAGATCTCTTTGCAGATAACGGGTCGTTTCGGAATATTCATAGTTTCGATGAACTCTGTTTTGAAAGGGTAAATTGAATTTCAAAGTTTCTGGTTTTCGAGACGCGTGTGGGTACGCAGATAAAGCACTGAAAAGTCACGCCGGGACGTTCGCGCTTGCGCGGAGCCCGGAGTTGCAGTCTTGGATGCAACAAGTGCAAGAGGGGTGCCATTAATCCACCGCATGTTTTATAGGGGGCTTAACTCGAGAAAACATTTAAATGTATGGGACAGCTGTTTCTTTTCGAGTGACACTTCAAACGGAATTGGTATGATCAAATTAATTGGCTCACTTCGAAAATGATATCTGACCAAGATCGACATTTCTTCAATGATTGCGCGGAACATATCGCAGAATTCTCTGAACTTCGAGCAGGAATTATCAAGATGGTTATAATGTGTTAAAGTCATAAAATCTAAGGAAGAGAAAAGCAAACTCTGTATGTGACCTGGACTACGAAATGATGGTTAACGTGCGAAAACAACTTTTCGAGAAAAGAACTGTTAAAGTAAACACCTTCTGCTTGTTCAATCGGCAGGCAATCAGCTCTCTACTTATCGGTTCTTTTTCTGTCGTGAATAGCTGGCATTTATAGGTCAATTATACATTTCAAATTTGTACATTTTTTTTTAGAAATTATTAAGCATTATCTGTATAATGCTTAATAATTTCATAAAAAAGGGTCTGTACCTAACGGTGTGTATCGTAATTTTTTAATTTTTTCAGTTTTTATTCCCTATTTTCAAGTTGAAATTGTGAAGCAATGATAGAGACCTCGAATTGATCTCATTGGAAAAAATGTATCTTTTTCTAGAAGAATCACTTAAAACCTCAAAATCGATATCTTGACATATTAACCTTTAGTGGACGATGTATTATAATATGAAAAATAAGCGACACCTCTGAATCCTAAAAATAGGCTTTTCGTAGCCCAGATCACATATGCAAAATAGATTTTTCATTTCCTTTTATATCATCGATACTATCCATGAAAATATTCGGTAGTTGTATATGAAATGACCGCTGTATTATTAAACTCAATTTTAATACTTAAGATAATTGATTTTATTGTCATGTTAGATAGTACCTTGTTCGGTATTTGGTCGAACAGTACCTGGTAGAGTACACTGTGTAATTTTGCAATAAACAAAGGAGCCCCGTTAATAAATGTTATTCATAAAAGTAGCATCAAATATACCAATAAATAAAAACGACCATTTCACGCGTAACGACCTAATAATCACAGAGAACTGTAAAAAGTGTCAATTGAATAACACGAATAAAACTTTCAAAACCGTAACACCGGTACACATCGTTTCATAATACGCGTGTCCCATTATAATTGACATTCCAACGAACAAAAGTAAATAATCATTTTCACGAGTGAATTCGATTATGCACAAGACACCCTGTAATTTGTTAATCATATTAACCGGGGTATGAGACGTTACCATCCGCTTAGCCCTAGGAGACGTCTTCGCGCATTAATCCTATATCGCGTTCGACACACGTCGCATCGACCCTTCCTACCGATAAAAGAGAAGAAGACGAAGAAGAGAAAAAAGACAGTATCAACAACATTCAGAAATTCGAGTCGCGCCAGCGTGCCGAAGCAGCCGGCTGTGCATTGACGCAACAAGTGCATACAGGATGCACCATGGCTCGCAGAGGAGAAGGGAAGGGGGTGTTGAGGGGGTATGGGGAGACGGGGTTGGGTTGGGTGGACGAGCAGAAGCAGAATTAAATGCAAGGTGAGGGAGGGGGCACACCACCGGTGAAGGGCACGAGGTTGGCACGCGCCGAGTGCAACGATTCACTCGAAGAAAAGGGAGAAAGAGAGGGAGCAAGGGTGAAAGAGAGAGGGAGAGAGAAAGGAAGAGGCGGAGGCACGGCGAACAGCAGAGAAAGGGAGAGTGGTGCATCGCAACGAAAGGAAGAGATGCATCGGCGAAGCAAGCGACTTCTCTCGCGTTAGTTAGCCGCTCGGTATGCTCTTTTTCTCCCCCTTTTCCCTGTTCCGCGTGCGCGTCCATGACACATCGAACCGCCTGTTTGCGGTTTGTTAATTCGAAGGGGACAAGTGATATAGACAAACGAAGTGACTACCGAGTGCAGGAAATGCAAACAAAGTGCATCAAACCAACCGGGTAACCCACCCCGGCTGCAGGGGTCTGACTTACCCCCGTTGCACCACCCTTCCCGACATGCAACCTGACCGACCTGATACGCGCCACTAGGTGCACAAGGGGGGGGGGGCTCTTGTTATGCAAATGAGAAAAGTGCAACCTCGTGAAACTGCAAGTGGAAAACAGTACGGTTACGCGCGTGCAGTTGACTACGGGGGATGCACCGGTATCGACACGATTACTGGTTTCATTCACATCCTGGGGAGTCTTTCACACTAGGAACTACCGACTGGTCAGTAGACCCTTGTAACGATGATAAAAATGTTATAACAATGCTCGAGTTTCTTGGTGCTTTCGCAACGGTTTGTTAAAATATGATAATGAACAAATTGGTGAGTTTGCGTATATGAATATGTTCAAAAGGTTGTCACGAGTATTGATCTGACGGAAATAAATATATGTTCATCGTCGGTAGTTCAAGTGTTAAGTTTTAGACCTGTTGGTTATTGATTAGTACTACTGTTTTGCTACTGTTTAATCAGTACATAAACTCGTCTTGTTCGTATTGGCGTTCGGCTGGAATAATTGATTCTGTGTAATAATCTGTAAAGATGTGTGAATAATTGTTTATTTATGAATGACGAGAGTTAGCTATTTTGAATGTAGATGCAAAAGTAGGAACCCGTGTTCAAGATGTATGTATTTGAAATATCATCGGTTAGCTTTTTCTACCCGGAAATATTTATTATGCTATAACTAATTAATTATGCCACATGGAATTACCAGGCTTATTGTTGGCGTTATAAACGCTGAGTAAGTTAATGATTCTAAATGGTATCACACGAGCAGTAAGGATCAATACACTACCGAGCCCAGAAATTGCAATACCTACCAGGAAAACATAAGGTAATGAGGGTTAAGCAATTTGCCGTGATCGTAAAGGGCACCCTTGACATCGAACAATTCTATTCTCTTGGTATTACAATTTTATACGCACATCAATGTATAAGATACTTTTCACTGAAAATATTAATGTTATTTATCATGTATTTTCCTAATGTTAGATCACACAGTATTATCCGTCGCAATTGTAGATTAATTAATTAATCTTTATAATGATAATTAAATTGATTAATTATCACTAATAACAACCAACCACTGTAATAAAAACAATAAACAATTGATAAATTTAATAACTACAACGAACATAGAATGGATTAATGTTATTAGCCGAGTGTTCAGAAAGAATGAAATATAAAAATGGAAAACTGATATGTGTTTATAACTCAATTAAATAATTCGATTACAAGTGCATCTTTCACGGTCCGGTTTACCACAACACATGCTTCCACGCAAGAAGTGAATACGGTATACCTACTGCACGTGCCTGCATTGTCCAGATGCACCACGAAATGAACCGCTTTTCATTGGACTCAGGACTGGTTTTGTGGTTACCTCATTATACATTGTGAGTAATTTTCCAATTTTCGAGTATGCAACCGTGCAGTGAAACCAATATCGAACGATCTGCCAATTTACAAATGTCAGTGATATTTCAAAGTCGGGGACTTCGCTTCCCACGTTCATCTGTATCAAAACTGAAAGATCCCCTTTTTTTGTTATAAACTATTGTGATTTCTCTCGAAACTGATCAAACTTCATTGACATCCGCGTTAAATCAATCCCTTAGAAATGATTCAATATTTCGACACAGCCGGTAGTGGCTACATAATTATGTTCCGTATACGTGAAGAATTTTCCGCTCGGTTCTCACACTCGTGGAGGCAGCGCGCGTAGCCTTACACAGTGGCGAAATTAACACAAAAAGGCCCGATAGAGCCAGTTAAAGAAGACAGAATCAGAATCGCGGCGGATGGGTCCCATGGAATCATTGTGAAGATTTCACGAAGGGTGAGACCCTCAGCCCCTTAAACTAGTTCCCCCGCTCGTATACATATACCAGTTCGTTTCTCTCTCGGCCGTCTTCCATTTTTTTCTTTCATCGTCTCATCTCGCCCTTTCTTCTTCATGCCACTGTAGCCAGCGTACGAGTGTGCTTTACATTTGAAACATATCGGCTTATATGAAAATGAATGTTTAGCCATGCGTCGGACTTAAACATCGAGAAACGGTACAAGAGACCCGGGACATGCTTGCAGGGAGCTGATACGCGAGTTCCCTGCTCGGCCAAAGACAACTCGGAAGCGATCCTCGCTTCTCTATGAACTGCCAAGGCTAGTCTATTGTCGTATAACAATCTCCCCGTCTAATCTTTTCACTAGGAATCATGAAAGAAACTTCATTCCAATAACGGTTACATTTGTCACGCCAATTTTAATGGGCACCACGGATGCGGGACTGGTTTTACGAGATGAATTTTTTATACAGTTGCAAATCTCGGCCGCCTTGGCGCTCATTAATGCCTCCGAGGATTGTTAACACTTTCACTGTTAGCTGCATGTTAAACAAGGAACCGTCGGTGACACGGACCTTTATTGTACCCCTTAACTAAAATGTTTCATATTTTCTCGGCCCTCGTTCCAGGGCATTGCATTCGTTTGCGATGAAAAATTAGTAGTACGCGGATTAATATTTTAAGAATCCGTATAACGGGGTATTTTAAACTTTTGTCTCTGATATACTGGAAAATTCAGGCGATTAATTTCAAATCTACCAGTTCAAAATGGCGACGCCAGTTAGGAAGGACACGTTAATCAATTGAGAAAAGCGACAAATTGAACACAGAGTCGCAAAGCTAACAACGTACATACATTTTATAAGTATATAAATCCTTTACAACTATATATATATATTTGGGTATTCTACAATAATTAAAAACTTAATATCAATTAAATAATAGTAATATGAATAATTAAATATTGGTAGTATAAATTTAGACTGTTAAATATTGATATACGTTAATTAAGAAAATAAAAAGGTAATTATATAGAACTGGGTCCACCTCACCGATTTCAGTGACCTTGAATATGTTGTCAAGATCATCATTGTGAATAACTTTTTCCTATTACATATAACTCCCACCGGGCTTTAGTTTCCGAGATACTCATAAAAATATTTTTAACATTTTTACTTTGATCCCACCTAATACAAATAATAATTGACTATGAAATTCCATATAATTGTTATTACTTTTCATTTATTATCTAACCCAAACCTAACCCGATCCGAAATCAAAATAAATCTCAAACAAACTCTCATACCTTGTTAGCCCTCCTGACTCCTGACACGGGCCTCTTATGCCTTGAACTGTCCCTAACAAACTGTGAATTACTTTTTTTTCTTGAACTGTCTCTAACCAACTCTGAATTACTTCTTTTCTTGAACTCTCTCTAATCAACTCTGAAACATCACACTGATCGAAATTGGTTGTACATAGTTCAAGAAAAAAACTAACTCAGAGTTGATTGGAGACAGTTCAAGATAAATTGTTGTGTTGCGACGTGTTCGAAGAAACAGTGGATAAGTGGTAGTAAAATTCATTGCAATAGTACCAGCAGTTTTTCGCGAATATATAGGAAAAAATTGTTCACAATGATAACCTTGAGAACATATTTCGAGGTCATTGAAAATCATGACATGGACCCACTGTTCTATAATCACCAATAAAAATTGTCTATTAAACTTTTAGGGTGCTTTTGTGGTCGCAACACAAGTGCTTTTGATAGCAAGAAGATAGTGTTGTTTTTCGAATACATATCTCTGGTTTCTTCAGAACTACACAGCCACATATTCCTCTCCGTATAAAACACAAGAATCATCCTAATCCTCTCTTTTCTACATACAACAGCAGTACAATTTAAATAGTGATACAATCTAAACCCTCTCCCCTCTCTCACACACATTACAGTAAATTATCCTGGAGTGTTCGAAGACTCCTCTGCACTGACAAGAAGAGGTCACCAGGTGTAACACTCACTTTTTAATGACGTTCAGCACAGTGATAAAGCTTGGATTTTTAAAGCCAATGGTATTGTTTCAGCCGCATATGACCATTAATTTATGAAATATTTAATGTTCACTGTCGAGAAGCCTTCGAACACTGATCGAAGATGTTATGTAAATGCTGACAATGCATCCAAAGTATTATGCCATAAACTGTTGAGTTACGCTCTGTACGATTAGATTACCGACCATTTATAGGCAGTGTTTACTACTCGTACATGATCTGTATGATTTTCCTTTTTTTTTACGATTTCACTTCAAAACGATACAACACATTTAAAGTTTCGTTCTTTTTGCTACGGAAACGCTTCGTTACCGTCAGCGCTAGGTAGTAGCAGGCTGACGGGAAAAAGTGCTCGGTCGCGAGGCTCGTTAAACTGCCTGTTCTCTGCATGTTGTCTTTAATTGCTCTTATCTTCGGCCGGGTATCGTTACGACCAGCAACAAATCCTCGGTTTATACGATTGCACGTACGTATCGGCGATAACGTTTCTTGCGGCGAGAAGCACGAGTGGTATGAGTAAACGGGAGGAGAAACAGAGAAAGGAGGCGAGAGTCCGGGGGATGGTGAAATAACAGATTGCAGTTGTGGCACGAGCGAGCAGCCTGGGATCAGCACGGCGCTCGTAAGGAGAAGGCAGGTGCCACATTTTTTTTTCCCGAACGCCTGGCTTCACCGTCGAGGAGGAGGCTGCTTTGGTGTGCAGAGGCTCCCAAACGTTCTCTGCAATCGAACCGAAACGCGGAAAGTTCTCGAGCCAAAAGAAACAAAATGAAACTACCACCACCGTTCAATACATCACGATCCCCTCAGATGATGATTATCACGGTAGAAATCAGTTTGATTTAGTTGAAAGAAACATGAAAGCTCGAATGTCATTACGGAATAGTAAGTACTAGATCCCAGATAAGTGTAATTCAAGAGTGTAATTTCAAAGTGAAATACGTATAGGAGGAATCATGCGAAAAACGTGAAGAAAAAACAACGTGACATTCGTTAAGTTTCCAAGCTTGTCCACGCGGAGGAACATCGATGAAGCTGAATAATTTTTTTGCTAACCCCCTCGGCAAGAAGAGATCGCAGAAACAACAGTCACGGAAAAAGAACTTCGCCCCGGTGAATTTGCATGAGAATCGGTATTGAAGTTTTTTTTTTTTCGGGAGGGTAGGTACATTTCCGTCGCGTACTCGAACCGAACTTCGGCTGCGAGTAATTGGCCAGCTTTCCTACGCAAAGAGAACCCTAGGCGCTCGAGGTCCTTTGATGGGAACATCGAGCACCGTTCAAAAATTTACTCGCCGAGAATGAGTTCCACTGCGGATAATCCTCGACGATTTTTGCTTGGACACGTTCGGGGGCATTGGTTCCCAAACGTCTCGTGTTTGTAGACGGGGCCCCGGCCCCGGCGCGGCGAGCATTTTACTCGCGTGCGGCCAATTATGCACCTCGTTATGCCCGGCATTACGCGTGATCTCTTCTTTTGATCGAGAAACCGCGCCCGGGGTTAATGACCCCTTCGGAAGTTTGTGTAAGCGATTACATAAAAATTTTTCGAAGACAAATGGACTGCTAGCACGTAAGACACCAAGTTCGGTGCGCCGTCCGCTCGGCAGCCCCGGGACGTGTAACGAGCCGGATAACACCCTTTTTCTTTTCTTTTTTCTTTTCGAAATGCTTTATTTAGTAACGCGCGTGTAACGTAAGCGTAATCCGTTTCCGGGACACGCTCCGTAATATTTATGATCGTTTAAAGACCGGCGGTTAACAATTTTCATCGTGCAAACAGACTCTAATTACAACCAGCGGCGAGACACTTGGTGGTTAATTTATTTAACGAACAACCGTTCCCGCACAAAGTAACACAATACCCCCCCCTCTACCGTCCTGCAAAGCACGGTTCCTTATCTTTGACGATTAAGAGAGCATCAAACACGTCTTGTCGAGTTATAATTATAATCGCACTTAATTTATTACGGGGCGTGGAGAATGCATGCGAGAAAGTGACAGAGGCATCGGGAACTCACCGTTTCTTCGGTCCACTGGCTACGGATGGCTCGACGACGAGGGATGATCCGAGATAGGTGTATCCTGAAACAGAAATGAATAGAGAAAATCATTTAAAGATGTGTCTATTGTATGATACAAGATTCAAAGAATATGACAGTTTAAGAAATCGTAATGAAAGCTGTGTAACTAACGCCAATTGTGTCCCGGTTCCATGTTCTCATAGGATCTCGAGGAGGGTACAGAAATTAGTTCATTGGGTCAGTGCGAATAACCTGTTTGAATTCGCGGTTCGTATGAACTCTGACCCCGGCCGGAACAACCGATGGGAGATTTTCCCATGGAAAAATAACGCTGGACACCGGTTTCGCGACTTGAGGAGAGGAAGAAGAAGAAGAACTCGACAGTTGCTTCCGGGTTCTGTTCTGCACGTGTGCATTGTCTAACCGCGCGCCAGAGAGGATCGTTGGAGTGATCCAGAGCCATCGTATGCCTTCACTCATATTCTAATCAGGATCAGGAGGTTATGTGAACGTATCTATGGTCCGAGTCTCGTGCTGGTGAAGTTTTTTCGTCACGGTCCGAAGGGTCTCTACACACACATACACACGAGAACACACAATTATGTATGTACACATAAGTATTTCCTTTCCTAGGCGCCAGGTGTCTTCTGCCAGTTAGACCCATCTAATTTTCCCTAACCAGTTCCTCGCTGAATATATCCGCACAAAAAATCCACAAAACTATTAAGGCCGGTGTGACGAAACGAACGTATGCGTTCGCCGTTTGCGGAATCGATAACTCGGACGCATGGCAAATTTCGCTTTTCAATGGTCCACTCGTTTTAAATACGACGGTAATTATTTGCTAACCGTACGTTGGTTCCATGCAACGTTTAATCAATTGGATAGATACAAGTGGACGTTAAGAAATTTCGAAACTGAATTAATAGTACCATCGTGAAAAATGTAAATTGTGATCTATAAGTTACGCCTGGACTCGATAGACTCAGATAATAACAAGCGAGAAAATTACTAGGAAAATTGTGCACTTTTAATATTAATTTAATAAATAATGATTTAAACTAATTCACTTCCTATGTATTCCTCCCCCTTTTTTCCATCAAATGACTAGATAAAACAACTAAAGATTAATGATTTCGGTTAACAACATTCTCATATCGCAAAATCGTAACGGTGATTTCACAACAAAAGGAAAAATACTGGATCGATTTATGAAATTTTAAGAAAAGAACGATATTGGTCTGCTTCCAAAAAAATGCATTCTGTTATAAGACCCTCAATTACGAGCGCGCCTGTTTTTAAATCGCGGTCAGCCATTATGATTCACGCAGCGATGACAGGCGTTTTGTGTACCGATTAAAAAAAAATAAGTTGCAAGCGTTAATTCGTTCCGGGAACAGTGATTCCACGCTTGAAACTGTTTGACAGACGTAAGCTCCGTTTCGAGTATTTTGTTTTGCTTCGATCAGAATATCGTTCTGTTGCTTCGCCTCTGCCAAGGCCGCCGGAAGGAAACAAACAAAATTCGATCCAGTGGCGCGCTCCTACACGTGACGCACGTACATATTTCACTTTTATTAAACGCTTTTCCTTTGTTTTCGAAATCGCACCCAGTATTAATATTCAATTATCATTTAGTAATTTCGGTTGATACCAACAATCTGGCTGGTATAGGTTAAAAAATTCACTTGACAGACACGAGACTCTCTATTACTATTAAAAAGTGAATATGATAAATGATATGAAGAATACGGTTCAAGTTAGCGTAAGATGATAAAAAAATGTGTAAATGAGAACTATTGATAAATGTGAACAAGTACGGAGTATTGCTTGGTGGAGTCAAATTGCAGTTAATTGATTTAACCCTTGAATGGCGAATTGTTTAGTGTCCGAATGCATGGCGGATACAGGATCCATTCTAACCCACAATAGAGCATCCGAATTTATCTGATGAAAATTTACGTTTCTCCAAAAATTGTAATCCTGCTTTGATTACATGTACATATGTAGCTTCTGTAAGAATGCTACGGGGCCTTCGGATGTATTGCGACTCGAACACATTTTTGTTTCTTTAGCACTGTCATGACGTTATACAATTTTTCGATGTAATCTAAATTTCGTCTCTTCGGAAATGTTCTTAGGTTCACGATATATGCAAGGAAGTTGTTACGGATCCACGTGTTTCTCCTTCCTCGTCATTATTTTGAATGTACAGCTGGACTGAATATCGTAGTAGGGTTTATATTACTACCAGAGTTCAGGTGTTTATTCCACAATACATAGATGTTTATGGATTAAGTTAAAAAAAATTGACATTACACAGGAACATGTTTACGTTGTTGAGAATTTTATTATGCTCCAAATAAAATGTAAATGTCATTAAATGTTACTAAATTTTCTGATACGTCGAGGTTGACAAAACATCATGTAAACTACAACTGCGTATAACCCACAGTCTAATATTATCACAATATCATGGTTGAAGATAAAGTATTAATGGATAAGTATTCATGGAGTATAGATCACAGTTCGTTTTAGTATTCAACATAGAGTGCTCAATATAGAGCATAGAATTCTACCCACATCATTCAATATCGGTTACATTAGGTTGTCCAATAAGTTCATGCAGTTTCTTATGAATGTACTTACTACAGAATTTTTTTTCGAAAAATACATATTAACATTTCATTTGTTATGTACTCTCTACCATTGTTCATGTCCTCTTCCAAATGTTTTGGCAAAGTTTCAAATTCCACGGTCAAAAATGTTGCAGTACCACATTTCATTGCGAACGAAAATTCCACTTAAATTGTTAAGCGTGAAACGCGAAAGATGTTAACCGTGAATATGTTAACGCGAAAAAGCAAAATATTTCACGGTACTTCAGTGGCTTGACAACCACAATCAAGCTCCTGTAGCAACGCGTGTCGGAGATGCTCAATTTTATTCACTGAAGACTCCATACTATTTAAACTGAAGCTTCATTGCTACTAACGCGAAACGACAAATTTCTTAACAATTCTAATAGAGGGAAACAAAAACTATTAAATGGTATATAATACATTCGTCAGGAAATGAATTCCGCACAAACATATTGCACAACTTAATACAATATAAGCAAAAAAAAAAAACTACAACTGTTTTAGTATAACGATGGACAAAAATCGTTTGATTTCGCAAGTTATTTCAGAGTCGATCAGCGACTGAATAGCCCAATCAGAAAAATTCGTTGCAGTCGGTTTGCGTTAGAAGTGCACAGACATACAAGGCTTTAGGATGATCGCAGCTGGTGGTGGGACATCGATAACGATCACGGCACTTCGTTATTTTCGTACAGGCGGCGGTACATTTTTTAAATTCGTTTTTCTTCCCCGAACAAGCCGAGCCTGCTTCAGAAAAACCGGGTAGATCTCCACGAGGTACACATACAATGGCGTGTGGCGGAATTGTTTCGCGAGTAGTCTATTAAACGCAGCAGAACGCTCGGTACAATGAGGGTATGTAGTTATAACGTACCGGGCGGATTAGCTTGGGAATTCGAATGAATCGAAAATGCGTGTACAAAACGTAAAGTGGCACAGAGTCTCCTGGTCAGCACTAAAGAAATAAAAGAAGGAAGTAGCACTTAAATGGTTATTTAGTATATCTCGTGTCAAGTCGCCCCCCCCCCTATCCCTCCCCCTGAATGGTCTCGTCTCCCTGTACCAGTAGGTAATGTTCGAAAGTGTTTCTATGCACGAGTGCTCGACCGAGTACAACAGGTTTCACGCGAAAGCCAATTCGCAACAAGGTGCGAAAGAGTGGAGGGGGATAGTGCTTGACGAGGTTTTAATTTGATTCTTATGTCGCATTACATTCGACGTGTGCTTTTATGCTCGATTTCACGTGCTTGGCGTTCCGAAGGCGTACCGACGAGTAAGTTCTATACCTTCAATCTATGTCGGGACATTCTCGAAGAACTTTGCGTACGCTATGACCTCCGATCTTTTTACCGTTTCTCGATGCTACGATAATTACATTCGTTTGTAAGAAGTCACCGATTTACAAGTTCGAATGTTGCCGCTTGAACGGGAGACGTCGATGCGGTCACCCGCGGCTGACGTTCCGCGACGGAAAACTCAGGCATCCCTTTCGAAAACGGGACACCCGTTAGACGCCTAAAATATACCGGCATCTCGCATGGGGCGCGCTGCTAAGAAATGCAGAAACAGCAGTTGCTATGCTAGGTGGTACTCCCTACAACCACACGCATACTTGCTCGCTCTGTTACACGCCGAGCCTCCCCCCCTCTTTCTAAGCACCGGTGAAATTCATGCATAAGAGGGACACACGCAGCACTGGCCAGCCACTCGGCGCGTATACACGTCGCGTGCGAGTGTGTTACGCACGTCTCTCTTACACACGGTCACACGCATACACACCACACCCGAATTTTCGGGGGTTCGTACGCGCATCGCCGGTGTGTTTCAAGTGACGCACGCGCGCAGGACACACACACACATGGTGTCGCGCGTGTGCACGAGGGAGTAGAAAGAACGAACTAGAAAAAAGACGAGAAAGAGAGCGAGCGAGAGAGGAAGCGAAGCAAGCAGCGGCGATACAACGAGGGGTGTAGCAGTGGTGGTTTAGAACGGCGGCGAGAAGGGAACAGAACGGAAAAGAGGGAGTGGAAACGAGATAGGGAAGGCAGCGTGCGTATACGAGGGACGACAATGTAAAAGAACGAACGATAGAGCCAACCGTTGATGCGAGAGAGACAGAAGCAAGAGGGATGGGAGCAACGTAGAAAAGGGAGAAGAACAGGGCGAGATAGAGGGAGGGAGGGAGAAAGAAGCTGTTCGAGCTAAGCGTAGCCAGGGTCTAGAAGCGAGTTTTCGGGTCGAGTCAGTGTATGCGGGCAAGAGAGTAGGTTAGCAGGCTCTCCCGAGGGAGAGGGTAATACTAGATTGTCCAGCTGAACGAGCAGGATGGCAAGTGCCTTTATAGTGGGTCAGTACTAGCCGGCACCCGGCTAGCAAGCCTTCAAGGTCTCCTTAGTGCTCCTACCTCCTCCCATCCCACCACCTTCCCTCCTTTTGCCTACAACGAAAACTGCCAGGTAGGTAGGTGAGGGCCAGGCGAGCGGAGAGCAAGCTTAGGAGAGCTATCTGGAGGTCGTCGCGCAACCCACCTAATATATATTCATTCTTTCTCTCTCTTCTTCCTTCTCCGTCTTACTCTCGCTCACGCGGTACCGTCCCTTTTCATTCCGCTTCTCTTCTTTGTTCTTCTTTCTTGCTACGTTTTACCGGTTCCTAAACTTAAATCTCGTCAATTTCGACTTGACGCTGGGACATAAACGAATGTTTCGCGGGGTTTCCCTCGGCCGATTACACTCCCCATTAAAGCAAGGTTTCGCCGATCACCGTTGTCCGGTAATTGGTTATTTACTCGAGCTCGATAACCGGATCAGCGTTCTAAGGGTAGCTGCTAGTAGGGCAGGATCACGCGGAATGGCTGTTTTGTACAAGCCTATCGGTTATCGACGTTATATTTATAACGCTCGCGTTATTAATAGAACACCCGTTCATTACGATACCTGATAGCCACCATGGCCGAAGGTGGCGCGGCGGGTTATATCGGACTCGCCAATGCAGCGGTTTTCGTATCTCGGTGCTTGATACTACATGGGGACGGTTATTCGATGCAAGAAACAGGCACACTTGCTTTCGCGCGACCAGAACCGTTACAGAACCCTTACGCTCTTGTGAAGTTGCAAAATTTTTCACGTTTCGATCGAATTCTGTTCGAGAATCGAACGGCTGAAAATTTTGAACGACTGAAAATTTTGAACGAACTCGCGAGACCTCGAGGTATAACCGTAATATCAAAGGCGTTATTACAACGATAAGGCTA
>NW_015374274.1:378355-398971 GCF_001272555.1 Dufourea novaeangliae | reverse complement strand
AAAGAAGGAGAGAGAGAGAGAGAGAGAGAGAGAGAGAGAGAGAGAGAGAGAGAGAGAGAGAACACCGGCTCCACAGGGAAGTAATAAAATATTTGGGTAGCGCTGAGCGGGAATGGGAATGGGAATGAGAACAGGTTCCTGTTGCGCATTCCAGGCCGATGCTGAATACCGATGCCTTGGACACGGCGGTTGGCACGGCTAGGTACATAAATTACTATTGAGTTACAACTCGCTAGTTCAGTCCCATGGAAATCCTTTGCATCAGTGAGTCACGGGTCAAAATTGCCCGAATGTAACAGGTAACCTACCGATTACACTTTCGAACGAATCGTCCATCCCCGATAGGCGAAGACCGTGAGTAAACGCTATTCCTCTAATTATCGAGTATTTACGGACATTTAGATTTCGTAACGTTTCCCCAGAGAGGAGTTGCGTTATTTCATAGGGTAAAACTTTCGCCAGGAATCGCGTGTTTTCTCGATCGACGCTGTAATTATTTTATTACTTCTTCAGCGAGGAATTTCGGGACTGACGGAAGGCGTGGATAAACCTCGAAGTGGTCGTGAACGTTGCCCCGTTCTGATCAAGTATTATTTGGGAATAAAGTTACACGGCCGATCGCGTGATTAAAGTCAATTCATCATCCTCAACTCCCGCCACTGTGTGTCTATATATGTACATATATATATGTATATACATGTAACTATAATTAACGAGCAAATAATGTATATAATATCGGTAAACCATCCTGCTCGACTAGAGACGCCTCGTGTAACGAGCCCGTCCGAGATGCGAATCGTAAAAATGCAGACGGCCAGTCACGTGTTACTCCCCGAGCAAAGATTACGTCTCGCTGATGAAGATACAGACGAACGTTAGTTAATGGAACGTGCAACGTATCCCTTTCTAATGGAATGTAATTAAACGCGATGTGTCGTCCGATATCAATCTCAATTCCGCATCAACCAAACAAAAGAAAAAAAAAGAAAAGAAAAAGAGACGTGAGTAGCAAACACAATATGAAAGAGTCGCAACTTCTTCCGAGGTACGGGGAAAATGTATACCCCCCCCCCGCCCCTCAACTAATAGCTCGATGGATGTTCCTTTTAGCAAATGAAGATAAATATCACGAACGAAGACACGTGCGTCGTTTTCTCGAGAATTTATATACTTTATAAATACGGGCGATAAAAAGAAAAGAAATAAAAAAAAACAATTCCAGAAACCAACACAAAATCGTCGCACTTGCCCACACGGAATATCGCGGGGATATCGATGGGAGCTTGACGCGCTGGTAAATAAAATTGGAGCAGTTAGTCGGCCGGAGCCACGCTCGTTTTCGGCCCCGGCAAAAGAGTACAGCAAAAATTGCTTCAGACTCCTCGGTTGGCCTTGTGGCATACTTCTCCCTCTCTTTCGTCCACCGTTCCACCCCCTGTTCCCGTCCTGCTCGCTCCTGTACCGCCGCCTCGCTCGCGTGAACGTCTCCGTCCCTTTCTTGCTCCTTCTCGCACACCCTTGTGCCGCGCGCTCTCAGCGTGAGAGCGGCCACACAAAGAGAGCATGAGAAGCACAATGGATTACTTAGACGGGTAGGTTAGTTTGCCGAATGAAGCGAATGGGCCCACGCACGTTAAGATAGGTCCTGACTCAGAATCCGCAGAAAGCGCGCGAAACGCAAAATCCCCGGGGATACGTAACGCTTTCTGTCGGCGAACCGACACAACTGGGGAATGATATTGAGAAACGGATGTTGGAACCAGTTACAAGCACGCGGTGTTCGTTCAAACAAACAAGGAGTGTCCAACCCGCAGGCTTCGTAAATTGATCCAGAGGAGAACACAATGAACGCAGTTCTTGTATTTTGTTAGTATCGATACGCAAAGAAATTATGATTTTTCGTAATGCACCGACTGGTCTATACTCGTTTGTTTATCTTGTTGATAATCGCCTGTTCACTGTACACAGAGACTATCAGACGCACATCGAAATAAAAGACATATTTGAAAGATGTTTGTAGGGAACTCTAACATTAAACATGAAATACACGTATGCATTTAACTTATTTTTGGTGGGATTAATATTCGTATGTACATAGCTTGAACTCTTTCCGCTGGGCAAGTACTATATTGTGCCGTAAAATTGTTCGATCCTCTTCAGGATCACCTCGTATACCGAATCGATCATTGAGTCATGGAATCCTTACACCGATATCTGATCTTTTGAAAAACTTCTGTTCCATCAGAATATACATCGAATTTCTGGAATGATCAATACATCACTGAAGGATCAATCAGTAGAAACTACGACTTGTACCATGTATGGTTGGAATTTCTGTACATTTACATTTAATTTTACCGCGACTGTGAGCTAAGAGTCTCTTAGAAATGTTGTTTCAAATTGAAATTTCTACGCGAGTAGGTAGAACCTAATAAGAGAAAATTCGGTTGACCGACCATTAAATTCATACGTTTCGATGCCAATTAAGTACATGCTCGTCCGAAAATTTCTATCGAACCACGTGAAAAGCGTTCCAGGTATATACATATAAGTACGCGGCGAAGAAAGGATTGCCGTTTCTCTATCACGGCGTATCAATCAGCCAGCGTCGTCTCACTAGTCGGCTGCGTCGAAGGGGAAACAATTGACTCGTAAATCTTGATTAACCGGTGCGTAATGCAATTTCGTCCGGAGGGCAATGCATAATAAATGAATCGCGAAAGTCCCTTCCTGGGCGTGCATATGCTCTCTCGCGAACGAATGAAAAAGATCGTGGCCGGTTCCTACGTGGTCGAGGCTGCGGAAAGGCATGATTCAATTGTTACGCCCGTGGTTCGATGCACCGAGCGTATCTTATCGGGACGTGAAATATCGCGCGACTGTTGGCCGTTCGGCCAAGTTCAAATCGAGTTTCTTTTTTCGGTGGTCAATGAAAGTGGAAACGCTGTGGCATCATACGGCATGTAACCGCGTCCTAACAATCAAGACGAAGATACCGCCCGATCGATCGAAGTTCGTCGACCTTTCAACGAATCGCATGAAACGGCCCGCTAATCACCAACATCAACCGATCAAACAACTTTATATCAAATGAATCGCTTTATTTAAACGGTTATTCAGTGGTTAGTTCTTATGCGCGACCGTTGTTTGTAGTGTACGCTAATGAAATTCACTCGGTGAGACGCACGGAGCTCCGATAACGCTCTTTTATCGAGTACCGGACCAAAATTCACAGATCCACGTTTGTAAAAAGTGACCCGGCTATTAGACGGATTCCCGTGCCAAGATGAAAAAAGACCATACGAATGCCATATTTTTCGGCGCCTCTCATCGTGAACTAGACTGGAGTATGGCGTCTTTTCGAAGAAATGCATGTTAACACACTTAACCACAGATGATTTCGTCTCAGAGATGAATAATCCAGCGACGATTAATTTGGTAATACTTTTAATGACCAACTGAATGTTATTTCTCGTTATCGTTTCGAAAATTATGTGTTACTGTTGTCAATTGAAGGTACTCACAAATCCGTCTCTGGAACGAGTGGTCTGTGTTGTGTTACAAAAAGGAACATTAATGAATTTCACGGTCGAATGCATTGGAAATTGTATTGCAACGGCTCAATTTTACATGAGTGTAAAAAATTCGATACCAATTTTTGTCGAGCGATGCTTCTGATACAAGACCACGTTGGATTCAGCTGCAGTTCGGCGATAAACAAAAAAAAAAAAGAAACGCGCCGATGGAAAGAAGAAAAGAAGAGGCGCAGGAAACAACGAGCTGCAGGAAGAGTCTGGGGCTCCGTTCGTTCGTAGATTAAATCACTCGGTCACTTTTCTTTCGGGAGAGCCGGGCCGGGACAAAGGACGGCGTTTCTCGGAACAGTCTCGGTCCAAGACTTTGAGAATTAAAATAATATCCGTTCGTTCGGAGATTAATGGCGCCATGCCGATGCAATTTTTCTGCGATGAGTTGCCGCGCCCCACTCTTTGCGTTTCATTTTCGATGTTCTCAGCCGTGTCTCGCCATACGCTTATCGAAGGACCATACCCTATCGTCTCGTTTACAGAGCTATCGCGTTCGTGTGTGTTTGGAGTCTAGAGCTACTCCTCTTATCGTTCGTTCCAGAAACGATCGCAGGTAGCGTCAAGACCACGGAAACCTAAAACTATGGCGAACCTAACCTGGAAACTAAATGGATATACCCGTCCTAGATTCCGATTTCTCATTTGCTAACTCTTCGCTAATTAGTGAAACAGTTCATCCACAAACACGACTTGGATCATCAAATCCTCTAACTTTCGCAGAGACTTCTGAAACTTCGGAGTAGTGCGACGAAATAGAGATTACTATCATTCAGATACACCATCTTTAGATAACCACGCTGTCACTTAACCAAAAAACTATCATTTTACGTATTAGTAGCCAGAATCATTATGTGATCTTCTACCAATATCCGAGTTGCCTGAACTCAGTTTCCATACTGTTTCAATGAAAAGGAATTGTTTAAAACAATGTTTCATAAATTTTTCACCAGATTTGAACATAGCTACGGATCTAGAAAATTCCTAGGTTTCTGATTGTGAGAATAACATTCCGTTCATCAGGATCAGTAGAAGTTCGATGCGTATTTCATGCCGGTAACCCACACACCCGCTATTAGCGCGGTAAGTCGGTCTGGATTCGCCGCGAGAAATCAGTTTCGCCAAATTGCGTTGACGAAATGCGAAATCACCGTGAGCTCCGTTTAGTATACGACACAGAGGCAGGTGCGAACGAGGCTCGGTTCGTACCTCCTTCTTTCGCACTCGGTCCGACCGCGATCATCCTTTCGTTCTGTCCTTCTCGGTTATCCTTCGATGGATACATCGTTGTCCGGTTCATTGACACCTGTCGAAAGATTCGGGTTTCTCTCTTCGTACCTGACAATTACGCGCACGTGGGGCCAGCCAGGCAGATTCGCTGCCGCCGCAACTGGCGGACGTTGCTCGTCTTTCTTTTCTTCTTCTTCTTTTTTATTTTTTATTTTCCGCCTCGCTCCGTCATAAAGATTTCGAGCGAGCCGACAGAGGGGGTGGGGGGTGAGGAAGAATGATAATCGATCTCGTTGGTAATTTATTGAACGCGACACGCTTCCCGGAAAGTTTCCTGGCAAGATTCGCAATGACTGACGGAAATTCTTCACGATCACAAGCCGTTCTACTCATAATTAACGGTCTCGCGGTCTATCGGCGAGCGTTATCGTGACAAGCGAGGATTGACTAACAACGTTTTGAGAAGTTACCATCACCCGAATTCTATATACGGAGATTATGTTAATACGTAGTGAACACGAGCGTTTAATTCGCTGATTACAAGCAGAAATTACGCAACAACGCTCGGGGACCAAGATTGCATCGAAGAATGCACTGTTCGATAACGATAGTGAATGATCGAAGGGGAATGTATACCGAGTTTTCTATTGAGAAAGCCAGGACTGGGGAAGCGTTCACAGTGATAGTTTGGGAAACAGATAGCTGCCGCGAGCGGATAAGGAAGCGGTCTGATACCATGCAACGCGACGCCGGGCACGTTGAATCGAAATCTAGCCGTGGTAACGCTGTTATTTGTCGGCGAGTCAACGGCCGGATATCTAAAACAAACACGTGGGCTTCAAAGGTTCCTCGAGCGAATGGAGGCCATGGAAGACGAAGACAATGTCGATTAAACAGAGAGGAAAAAGCTACGCCGCGTGGGAGGCCCGGGAGGAAATACGGATTCGTTGACGAAACCAATATAGAAACACTCGAAATAAGTCTCTTGAGATAATTTCTTGCGAAGATGTTGCTTTACGGTTACATATTTTCGATTTGATATAGTTGTCGCTAAGCATACCGATATAACTTTCTTTTTGACATTAACGTGACAAACACGTGAAATTTTACGATTTAGGTTGCAATTTTATATACATTCAAACATTGGTTTTGTCGCTACGTTACTGTCCATTCAGACCTCATGTCGGTGTATACAAACATACCACATAATTAGAATAATTATTATATAATTCACTGTTACTATATAAATTGTAATATGAATTTAACCGTAAAACATACTTACGTTACGTAAATACGAGAACTACTGTCCTGGATCCCAATGGACCCTGTTTTCGTTGTTCGAAGGTTTAGACATTTACCACAGGATGTTTGTGAGATTAAAGTTGCAGACATTTTTTGGTAGACTTGACCGGCAATTTAATATTGCCGATCGTGATCATGAGGAATGTATCTGCGTGTACTATACGGGAAAAACGTTACACTTCGAACCTCGCAATAGCCTCCCTCCCTCTCGTTTCTGGTCCCGAGAGCGTGCACTCGGTTAATGAAAACGGATGGCTAGACGAAAAAGAAGACGAGGAAAAAGACACCCGCCACACTCTCTTTTCGCCGCTCTAAAGATAGCACTTCCTTCCTTCGAGCAAGCACTTTTTACGCTTAAACTGTACATTTGTGCGCGGCGTTAACCCGACTTCTTTTTCGCCGGTGTTCTCAACCGAACGCTTCACCGAACAATTTTCATTTTAACACAAAGCAACCTGACTTATATCTCAACGAAGCAAGAACCAAATTATCGCTAAGTGCAGACGCGACTATGAAAAAGACACATGATCGAAAAAAGAACGCGAGGTATGGATGAAACGTAGTTATATCGTGCTTTCGAGCAACAAGTAGCGAACCACGTTCTACATTATCCGTTCTAACAGACGCGGTATAGATACATAGTTTATTCGACTTTGCGTTCGGTGGAAGCAAAGTATCGATTTTGATAAAAGCCTGACATGGAGTTCGTTGCATCATACATTGGAAACAGTTTATCGATTGAAATTAAATGATCGATACGACACCGTGTATGTCGTTGTGATTAAACATTAACCGTTCCTGTAAATATTCAAACGCGTGTTTCTTGCACGTACATGTATTCTTGCGCAGGTACATCAGGCAGATCGACAAGATGAGATATCAATGCGGATAGCAGTAGTATTTACACTTGACACGATCTAGAGAAATTTCCGTTATCGTAATGAGATCGAGCTCATGCTACCGTAGAGGATAAACTTTTCTTTAATTCGCACCGATATTATTATTAAGCCCCGAGGCTCAAGATGCCCGAGATGAAACCGAATCGTAAGGTTCCATCGGTATCGTCGGTTACACTGGGGCAATGTTAACAGGTAACTTTTTTTCGAGGGCAGGTGGTCCCGAACAGGCACGCGACAAATCAAGCAGAACCGAGCCGTGGACAACTACGAAACCGCGATTAAAAATATACATCCTTTGAATCGTTTTGATCAACGAACGAATGGATACGTATAATAACAAGCTAGTATACGAAAATAACGAAAATTACTTGTTCTGGTGAATTAAGAATTTTTCAACGACAAATTCTAATGGTAATATGAAAATTCAATGGAATGTTTAGGAATTGCTACCGTTAAATAATTTTGTATTGTTCTATCGTACTCGCAGCGAAAGTATTTATGTATTCATTAGACGAGAATTTTACGACTGGCGTGATGTCCTTATAATTCACACGAGATGGTAGCATTTACTGGCGAACAAGCCATATTCTTTGGTGTATTAATAACGATGCTTCGGCTCTCATGTAGTCTAACCGCGACTAACCTTAGTCTACTTGGTTTAAAACGTAACACAACCCACCTAACTAGTTCTGTACTCGGCGGTAACGTTCTCTGCGCACGGCATTGTATCCAAGGATCGGGCCCCGCATACATATGTACCCCTGCTGCAGGAGCAACGACTGAGCCTTCTGTATTGCTAACGAAATAGAGGGAGAAACACTATTCCCTATGAATCGCTCCAATGTTCGTACCGCGTCTCTTTCTTGCGACCCAACTTCTAAGCAAATCGACCGTTCTCTTGCTTGGCATTCTTTTGGTACATTCTGCATGCCATCTACTTAGACAGAAATTTGCAACTGTTCCATACCCGTCTGGAGCTCAGGGTTCTCGAAATCGATTTGAATATTTCACGAAAATATAATGCTCCCGGTTGACTCGGTCAAACGTATACACCTGATTTTTAATGTTGCTCCTGCGGTAACGGTGGAAGAAGAATTTGTCGAAATGGTAAGGCGAAGGCAAACTGTTCAATTTCTGAGCGACGAAAAGCAAGCAATGCCTGTCGATTGGCATCTCACGCGGGTAGGGAGTGTCACGAACATGACAGCGATATGTTTTGCGATCGTTCAACGCGAAATTACACGCGTAAATGGTCTCATTATCCGGTGTCGACAAAATGTTTTATGTATTTTCAAAAATACCAAAGAAAAACCACATGTGCCAACTCTCTATAAAATATTATACTATCTTTTTAGTCGTTGACCGACCGATATGGGGTTACTTTCGATCTTTGTGTATTAAACGTAACGATAATAAATAACGCTGCAAACTATGTGAAATGTACGAAAATAGGTCATAATATACATTCTGTACGGAGAGGTATCATTTATGGTGCACTGTGCACATATCACGTATGTCTGGAGTCTTGTGTAATAACGTTTCGCATTTTAAAAACTAGTTGTAAAGTGTCTATAACCTATATTTATATAAGGAACATAATTTATTACATGATCGACTGTTGGGAGGTTTAGGACGCTCGAGAAATGACTATTCGTGATCCATAACGATCAATGGAAAATCCTAGAATTGTAATCCGGCGAGCAATGCTTATACACCCCTTACAGAGCCATCAACGGAATTTATGACCAGAATTTACTCGATTAGTATGGCCGTCTTATATGACGAGTGTGACTAACCTATTTCGACGGGCACGTTAAGATGAGGTTGGCGGTATTTCACAATGTAAATTTTAACCTCGACACGAAGCCAGTGGGGAACCATACGTCACGCATACAGACGCGACCTTGACCACGTTTTTTGGACGGGAGAATCGACAACGCGCGGGAATATACATGAGTCGTCCCTAGTCAACTGTCGATCTAATTCCGAAGACGAAGATGAAATTGAGTACGGTGGGTCAAGATTCGAAAGAAAACATTTTACGAAAAAATTAAGAAACTACCGTGCCTCGATAACAGTTTCTCTACTCAAGTTCGTTAAATCGATTAAACAGTTAGAATGAAATAGTATAATACTTGCGTTGACTAATGCAGTCGAGCGAAACATTAATTGATTATCGACTAGCGGTCTACGATACATTTGAGAAACAGTATCGTGGGCCTGCTACGAAATTTAATTTACGCTTTTAATACTCTCGGTGGATCGTTGATGGAAGAAATTTTGAACGGCTCCCAGGTTGGGTTAGGTGATTTGATTCTAATCAACAACGTCATTAATTGTTATCGGCTGAACGATTCTATCGTATTATTCGATTCACTATCCGAATTACTATTGTCGTTTAGAGTATAAACCCGATAATCATATCGATCGACGACAGTACGTTCTCGGACGTGAATGATTATCAGAAAGTTATCTCGAAGGCGAACCCACACGCGTGACCTTGCCGGTATAACCGGCTTCGCCATCTTGCCGATGCGTGCGCCTCTCTCACCACGTGGATAAGTTTTCCACACGACACGAGCACTCGTAGAGCAGAGTCGATCTCTCGCGACGATGTAAAATAAATTCCAATAGTTATGTAGACAATAATTTCGTTGCAATCATGAATCAGAAAAATCCCCCTAAATAAATCATTCGAAGAAATTTTGTGACAGAAAGTTTGGTTACGTATTCGTACGAAGTATTGAATGAAAATGTAGAGACACATTTTCGGCGGAAGCATTTTTCGAGGTCGCGCGCAGTGGTTCTCAAACCGATAGACAATATGCAGCGGTTCTTTTTATGGTATAATCGTTTGTCAAGCACTTTTCATTCAAGAATGTTCGACGATACAAATCACACAAAACTTTCGTAGCAATCAAAGCGACGATGAAAATTGGACAGCCAACGATATTACGCGATTGTCCTTTCATGGAAAAATACAATTGACGATTGATGCATTAAATAACAGTATAACGTTGTCAGTCTGCGGTATAGGTTATACAAAAATATACATTATATATATGTCATCGTATGATTATGAAACATTGCTGGGTAGGATTATTTATATACAGGAGGTAGGGAAATGAAGGTGATTATATACAAGAAATGGTATAAAGCATATATGTACAAGCGTGCAAATGTGTATATTTCTACTAAAAAAAATTTTCTTACAAACTAGTTAAAAAGCGTCTATGTAGGAAGCATTATGATCCGAACGCACACGTAGACGAGACTCGTTGCATAGATAATTCAACAAGTCTCTTCTTACGGATACGATTCGTGGAAGCTATATCTATAGTACAATAGCATAATCGTGTGAAGCAGTAAAAGCGTTCGATATTTTCTAAATTATCAAGCCTTCTAGATCCATTTGCGTTCCCCTGGTCGAGGTTCCCCGTCGTTTTGGTAGTCGAATGCGACACCAGGATCCTGTGAATAGCAACAGCAGCGGCAGTAAATGCAGCGATATATACAGAGCGGAATAGTAAAAAAAAAAGCAGCATTGTTCGAGGTGACCGTATCAGCGTAGCAACAGTTGATAGGAAAGCGCGTAGCGATCTAACCCAGTATTTATCTCATCTGTTGATTTTGAACTCACCGTTAAGTTTGTCGATCGCACGATCCGCCACAGATTGATCGGTACAGTCGACGAATGCATAACCGCCCCGTTTGACCAGAATCGTGGTACACGACAAATTGTGATCCTGGAAGAGCTGCCTGAGGGCACTCTCGTTACAATCCGACGGCAGATTGCCCACGTACAGCTTCGACATGATGGTTGGCTCGCTCTGTGACTGTATAGTGGCTGCTTTTCCGAGATATGTCTCGGTCACGTGGCTCGTGAAATTTGCAACCTCAGTGTGTCACGCGGTCAAACGAAGGAATCCCTGGCAATGCGATGCACACGCCAGCGAGGATGCGATCACGACGCGAAAACGTAAGACGACCGACGAATATTTCGCACCCGGAACGGAGGCGGAGGGAGGGGATTCACCGCAAAGGACCGTAGACTTAATTCGACAACGACGACGACGACACGAGCACCGCACGGTTTGACACGACGAGGACCACGACTGTCTGTACAGACCCGGCCCGGGAACACGTATATACCGCGAAAACAGGCAGACACACCGTCGTTGGTGTTCTTGATATTCACGCAAGACGAAACGAACACGAGACGCGTGCTTTCGTCAGGACTTATTCCGTGGCTTCTTGTGTTTGGTTATTATCTGATTGTCCTGGCGAACACGATTTGTCTTTCTCGCGTGTAATACTCGGCGTGATTTTCGCGCTTGGCACACCAAAACGTAAAGAGGCACAGGAGGTATTTTCGTGACTTCTTGGATGATCTTCTCAGCGTTTCTGTCTGTACTGTCTTTTGTTTCTTCCTTTCTTCCTTTCCTTTCGAACGGCTGTCTATTTCCCGCTCGCTTCGAGATACAACGACTCTCTATCACGTTGTCTCGGCACCGGTAGTACACAGACTCGGCGTGTTTCCGGTGCTAGGTGGATTTGCCGACGACGATGTCCCGCGAGCCTGCTTGATCACACAAACCGACGTGGATGACTGCGACGACCGATCAAAACGGAGCACGACGAAGACCGTGTCTTCACGGAAACGACTCTTGAACTTTTTTAAGGTTAAGGGACGCGCGTTGACCGTTCTCTCGACGAGATTCACCGTGTACTCCTCAGTGACTCCTCTCTCTCTCTCTCCTCTCCTTGCGACGACGACACACCTTCCTACCAAGCTCTTCTCTCTTTGGCTAGCTACGATACGACGTCCGAGGGGCTCTCTCATTCGGCGATTTCTTTCTCCTTCTTTTTCGCGGTAGTTCTACCCTTTCTCTCTCGCTCCTCTGCTATTTCGCATGTTTTAGAGGAGGGTAGGGAGGGCGGCGGTGCGATGCAAACTCGTCACTCTTCTCTTCTTTTTTTCTTCCCTACTCCTTCTTCTTCGCTCCTTTTTACCCGACGTACAAGCCTTCCCGTCTCTCCTTTGCTACTCGTGCGTGCACTTTCTCGCTCTTTTTTTTTCCCATCTTGTTGTCCGTCCTGTTCTAGCAACTAGAACCTCTGAGCGCTTAGCGGGAAACCAACTCGAAATTCGCGAGTTACTGGGTCACGATTGGCTAGTTCGGTACCACGTGGCTGCCCCACCGACTCCCGCCTCTGTTCCGGATTGGACGAATTTCGCACGCCGGTTTTCGCAGCCGGCATAAACGCGCCTGTCTGTTCTGCTGCGTGCCTGCTAGCTTTTACGTGCGTGCGTGCGTGCGTGAGCGCGTGCGTCTCACATGCGCGTATGCACGTATGCATGCGCGAGTAGGAACGAGCGTATCGAAGGCCTCGTGCACGCATGTGTGTGAAGCGACGAGAAGCGTGCGAGTGCGGAAACTTTCCTCCTTTTTTCATCGTGGTCCTCGCTCCTTCTCTCCGTTGCTCGCTGGTCCCTGCAGAAATCTACCGGGTGTTTTCGGCGAACGGTAGCACGGTTAACGAGTTCCTTGCTCCTGCGCGTCGTTGGTATGCATATTGAGAATGTTGCAAGAATCTATCGGACGCCCTTTTTTTTCTTTTGCTAGACCCCACTCTGGGAATATACATACGTGTTTAGCGAACGAATCGAAGATGGGTATCTTCGCCACGGATTTGCATTTATATAGTGACAAGGCAATTTCTGTAGCATGATTTCCGAGCATCGATGAGCTCCTCGAGTAACATTATTGTTACAGTACTATACGTCGGCTCATATAAATACTTTGTCATGTATATAATGAACCGGTGGTTCACAAGTATCTTTTTCTAATACCGTGTCTCGAAAAGTTCCACTTTTCCCTAGAATCCCCTACCGTGGGATTCGATAATCATCGTCGCTGAACATCGCTGTCGTATTACTGTAATGCAGTTACATACTCGGTTCCCTTTTAATGTGATAATTGTTACATTTTTAGTACCGACTTTTGAACATACACGAGTTTGTTTGTTACATTTTTAATACCGACTTTTGAACATACCGCCTCGTTTATTTGTTGTAGGGTACCAATTTGAACTTCGCATGTTTACAATAATGCTTCGATAATTCTAAATAATTGCTTGTGTGGCATGATCGTATCGATTACGGATTAAGAGATTTTAAGCGAACAAATTTTCAGACTTACGATACTGCTGTACATCGTGCAGGCATAGACAAATTCGTTCTTATGTTAGAGCAGAACCGCAGCTACAAAGGGGTGGAGTGAGACAGCTGCCTGTGTGCCCAGGGTCAGGGTGCTCGGGGTAAGAGGTTGAAAAAGGAAGAAACTGCGTCCATGTTACCTCTATTCACCTGCCTTGCTTTAGTGGCAACGTAAGACAGAGCTAATAAATGACGATTAATTAGCTGAACGTACGGTCTTGGCGATAGTTGACGCTTCATTAGTCAGGAGAGAAGGTATCCTTTCAAGATTATTGATAGAACAATGGCTTTATTCGATCTCATCTTTATAATACGTACACAACAAAGTCCCACATACACATATACACTCCAAATTGTGTATCTATCCGAGCGAGTCCAATTGATTACTAAATATTAAATATATTTATAGACGTATAATACAATATATATATACTCCGGTTTATCGCCAGTCAACGGTAGTGCACACTCTTTTATAAAGGAACATTGTCTATTAGCATACAGAATTTTTATTATTATTTCGTAGTTAAATGATCTAGTTAGAACGAAATTGGAAAGCAATGTCTAGCGAAATAAAAATTATGTTCGGAAATGGAGGAGCGATTCAGAATATAGTCGACTACATTTCGGTGTGCCATCCGGTTTTCGTGTTCCCCTACATACCCCTCCCAATTTTAGAACGCCTATTCCGACCCTCCCCTCCGGTAGCTTAGAACTATTCGATTACCCCTGTCCACCATTTAATGGGGGCGTCCTTAGAAACGTATGGAAAGGAAATTTGGTCACAGGATATTATACACGCTCTCCTAGAACGCGCTTGCACAGAAAAAGCAAATGTTCAAGAAATATTTTCAGTTTTGTTGATCGTATTATTATTTATTCATTAACCAAAACGATGCAATTCATGTTGACATTTTGTATAAACGCATTTGTACTTGGGTATGCAAAATCTTGTTAAGAATTTGTCTAATTACATCATTATTTCAACAATATATTTAATTAACTTTCAAAATGACATTTTATTATTCGATTGCAGGGTTCTTTCGATCACTATTAATTGGAGTGAAAGTAAGCATAAAAGTTCAGAATAATGTTGTAAGTGGATCGATGAATCGAAGGATGTTCTTCTTCCTGAATAGTTTTGCAAATATTCGTTTTGTTATTACAACTAACTTAACCCTTCATAAGTATTGTGGGTCGCTTAACACCCAAAGGAATTTTCAATTTTTCGGGACTTCGACTTAACGAACAATTATGTAATCAGTACAGACCTTGATAAGTATTCCACAATTTTAAAAGATTTTTTGAAAACTTAAGGCAGTAAAAAAAGATTAAGCTTGGACATAAACGACCCAGTTTGCCTACAGAGTATGAAAAAGTATGTTTACTTGCGGAGGGTTAATAATATGTAGATTTTTTCAATGTTCTTATTAGTATTATTATTCATTAATTATATCGAATATTCAGTGGCACAAGGCAAGGAAGGTATCTATAAATACATACCTACAGTATCCATTTTTATGCCGGATTATATTTACCTAATCGAAGGGAGCATTATTTGAATCTCAACATAAAGAAATGTTAAGAACGCTGACTACAATACAGCCTACTGTTGCTATTTTTGTCCTGAAAGCAACGCGCGACGTAATAGGAACTGCGCAAAAATGCTCGGCTGAGTGAACTTCTTTCTCGGAAATCGAGCAGTAATGCCTGATATCCGCAACGCGGCACGTAGCCGACTTGTTTCCAGCTGCAGGAAGTAATTGTTGTCGCGAAGTGATTTCTCGTGTATGTACATATGCACGTAAAATTTTCGTATTCGATAAATATTATTCGTCGCAATCTTTTGTGTGTAATGAAAGCAATTTATTTTTTCCTTTTCTTGGCAACAGTTTCGTCGTGTTAACGTGTCGAGCACAGCTCCTTTGACAAATGCATCCAGAATGCGCGATGAGAACTGATCGTTGACAAGTTGTACTTGTCACGCGCGAGGGAAGTGCACCTGATGAAGATTCGATTGGAATGTTAATGTGAAAATGTAACTTGACACAAGGACATTTCGGTGAACTAATAATAAAACATACTGTTCGCTCTAAAGAATTAAAATCAGGCAATGAGATACACTCCTCGTGCTCGGTTTAACGGTCTTAAATATTAATTTCATCGCAACTACTTTTTATAATCACGCAAGTTCAGTGAGTGCTCAATTAGTACACCCTACGAAGTGCATTTTCTATTGTTACGTGTTGTTTTGTCACGATTGCATTTGGAAATGCAAGGGAGAATGTTGCAGGCCTTTCAATTATCAAAGAACAATTATTGCATCGACGATTTCGTTCCCATAAGGACTTAATTACAGTATTTTCCTTATTTGTAAGTAAATTTCCATTAAAATCAACACTAGATTTTAATGTTTAATTTTAAGTAATTTCCCCAGTGCGTTCAAGTACTTTAATGATTCACTGTACACAATTTCACATCATTTTACATAATTTAAAGTAACGTTCAACACAATTTCTACATGATCGTATTGAATTATTGATGTTGAGTTTATGCATCTGATTTGAAAATAGGGATGTAATTCCGAAAAGGTCTGCCCTCCGATTTTCATAAAACTTGGTAAAGTCATTCCAAATACTTTCAATTGAACATATGTAAAAGGTTTTTTGGCGTAATTGAAAATTAACTGAGATAATACTAAAATAATAAATATATCTATGTACATGTATTAAACATACTACCTACCACCTCGCGTAATAGTATTAATTTTGTTTATAACTGTCTCAAACCACTTATTCTATGTGTGTCCCGCCCACACAATGCGATACAAAACACGCATTATATGTTATGACAATAAATAAATATTTGATTATTTTAGCGTTACCTCTGTTGATTTTCAGATGCGTCAAAGAACCTTTTACCGTATTTCATGAAAAATCAGAGAGTGATAAATGTAAAAATACACAGTATTTCGTTTTATTGAACTCTTATCCTGTAAATGTCTGTAATTCATCGTTCTGAACAGCCCAGATAACTCAGCCTTTAATCGTATTAATGGGTGTAATTACGATACTGGTGTAGGTATGTTCAATTGATCCATAGGGTTAAAGTTGTACACTATGTTTCATTCTGTTAGTGAAAATTCGTCGGTCTCGTTTTCGTTGATCGTGTCTTCTCCTAACGAAGTGCAGGACAGTCCATTCGTTTCGCCAGTCCCTTGCGAATAAAGGATAAGGGACTAGGGAAAATCCAAGTAACGGAAAATGAATTGGAAAGCTATTGTACATACAGCCTCTGGGGTTTGCAGCTGCTGTGCAATACATTATGTGATTTTCGTTCGGCTGTGTCCAAAGTGCAATCTGCGACTCTGACCTGCCGGCTGTTTCTGCACGATACATCGGGAACAAAATAGCTTTTACAAATGGATGTTCGAAAATGGAAAATATACTAGAATCCCCGATACGCTAAAGTCAAATTTCGTTCTTCTGTTCGAAACATCGTAAATCATTCTCCCCTTTTTCACGTGGGAGCTGTACTGTGCTGGCAGAAAGCATAGATGTGTTGCCAAAATGCTTGATTTAAACAACCAATAATCGGTTTTGGTAATGTTTTTGTTTGTTCGATGCCCTTAAAACGAAAATTTAAACAATTGCTACAAATAAAAATTCTAACGAATACACAAGTTGGATTGTTCAAATCTTCTTATAGTTTTAATGGAACATAGTGCAATTATATCAGTAAAGTGTGACGTAGTTATGGACTATTTATATACGAAAGCGTGAAAGTATTTAAAAGTTGAAGTATGAAACATTATGATTTCTTTTTTTCATGCATTTAAAATTAAATGTACAGTCTTTCATTACTGTTGTGCAATTATTAGCAGTTTATATTTAAAGTAAACATTCTATACATTTTGCACTTACTGTAGTAACTGTAGTAGATAAAATATTAATACAATTTATACACCGCACTCAGTAAATTTTATTTGTAATCTTCAAGCATATTTAAGACTACTACACATCCTTTTTAAAGTAATATAATTTATTTGTTTATTTATTAATAAATATGTTCAAATATTTAATAATGTCTTTATTTTTATTTACTTGAGATACCGATCGGTAATGGATTCTAATTTCAAAATACAATAAAGATTTAAAATGTACATACTCGAATACGACCTGAACAGTAGTTTCTAGGTAATTATGTATTTCTTCTAGATGTATATCAGCATTGTTCCTGTAATACTAAATAAATTACAGAGGAATTTTGTTAGAAATAAAAATAGAGTAGACAGAAAATACAAGTGTTTAAATGATTGATTCTGTTGGTTATACAACACCTCACAACTAAAATCAAGGTATTCCAATAGAAAGTAATTGATCAAAGTTTTTTTTCATTTATGTTACATATGTATTGACATTTTTCTCCTTTTGAATTAGAATACTTTACCAGCGCATAATGGCGGTCGGTAAGATAGGATTTAGGAGATCTCTGACTTGCCAGCACAGCAGTTTGCATGTGATGAAATTTTGCCCCGCAACCGTCACTAGAGGGTTTTTTAGCATCATCGGCAATTCGCAGTCTTGTCATCTTATTCGATGCTTTCATTTCGAATTTATTACGTTCATATAAAAGGGTTTCAAGTAAAATTCTCGCTTTCTACTCGACGTAGATTACTAGTAAATCTTTAAAGAAGTAAGTATTTAGTGGGAATTTCTTTAAAAAGCAAAAGAATCTCGCTGGTACTTCAGATAGATTACCAACTGAATTGAAACATCCCGTGTAGTTATTTACATATGTTGCTTAGCATTTTTGGACAATTAATGCTACTAGAAGAAATATAGAAACAATACGGTAGTTTTAAAGAATTGTTTTAACCTTGCTACGGTCTTCGGTTCAGGTATGTATTTTACATAATGCTGAGAAACAAAAAATACGCAATGCTTGTGACTCTTTTCCTGTTCTTGAATTTGGAGAATTTTCTAATGAAATAAAAGTACAGTTAAGTCGAACCAAAATGATGGACCATACAGAGGGTTAAAAAAATAAAAAGAGACCTGAAAATCGTAGAAGACTTAAAATAATTTAAATGTTTAAAATGATATGACAAAACTGTGCTATAGTGCATTATTTCTGCTTATTCAATACCATAACTTACTCCTGTTTTCGTTTAAATGAATTTCTTCCTCCGTTTCCAGTGACTTAATGTTTTTTTTTATCTTGCTTGCGTATCGTTTCTTACTTCAAAAATTGACGCATACCAAAGATTTTGTAGATGGAATATGTCTATAGTATTATGTACCTGTGTTTAATGTATCAATAAGTTAACGAATAACTCAGTTCAACATGTTTTTCCGCAAAGGGTATCTAACAGGCGATTAAGTATGAGTAATTTTATCATCTTTGTCGACCCATCACCGGAAAATAAACACTCAAGTACATAAACAGAATATAAATATTAAAAGACACTTTCTTACTCGTTTATATGCAGGTAATACACAAAACATTTAACACTCAAGTACATAAACAGAATATAAATATTAAAAGACACTTTCTTACTCGTTTATATGCAGATAATACACAAAACCAATTCGTTCGACGAGGAAACTAAATATGACCATTCTTCAAACACTTAGCTACGAAGTCTGTAATATTATTACAACAATATAGAGGGTGAGACACTTAAAACCGGCCACCTGAATAACTTGGCTGCTATTGGTGATAGAAAAAAATTCATTAGTGTGGCAAAATTTCCATTAAAACGTGTTTATATCTCGAAGTGTTTAATGTGCCATTGATAAAATAAGGACCAATTATTTCACCGTTAAGAAGTCCGCACCAAACGTTTACAGACCAAGGTTTTTGTTTATCCACTTCTCGCAGCCACCGTGGATCGTCTATTGACCAATAATGCATATTATGACGATTGACTTGGCCACAGTTTGTAAATGTGGCTTCGTCCGTAAACAAAACTTTAGTGAAAAACAGCTCATCACTCTGTAATTTTTGCAGACCCCATTCACAAAAATGTACACGGTTTTGAAAATCATTCCCATGTAATTCTTGGTGAAGTGAAACATGAAAAGCGTGGAATTTATTTAAATGTAATATTCGCAAAACACTTCGTTTACTGAGGCCACTTTCACGTGCTAGCTGCCTTGTACTAGCATGGGGATTTTGTGTTACAGCTGCTAAAATGTTCACTGTATTTCGATCATCAGTTGGTGCCTTGGATCTTCTTCGTATTTTGTTATCTACACGCCCAGTTTCTTGAAAACTTTTAATAACATTCGTAAATGCAGATCGTGAAGGTGTGACACGTTCGGGAAACCGTTCAGCATACAAACGGACTGCATCTCTTACAATTTGGCGACATTTCCCATAAACAAAAACCATATCTACTTTCTCCGTTATTGAATAACGCATTTCGGAAACTTGAGATACACTTCGCTCGGCAGAGATTCTCATAAACGACTAATCATAGTATGTACAGATGAAGCGTACAGCGTGATTGAATGTTTATTTCCATTCAACGACTCATAACAAGAGATTACGAGACAGAGATGAAGTAATAATATCAACAACCAGAGACGGCAAGGAAGTGTTCGACCATTTCCTCAAAGTAAATTATTTTCCATCACAATTGGCTGAACCCAGACCACGAATGACCTTTCCAATAGGTCATTCTATTCGTCTTGAAATACTCTATCAGAATGTACCTAAGTAAAAAAACATACCGTTCCATTTTAAAAAACAGAGATGACCTTCATATCTCCATGACACCTCTACCTACCAAAACACTGGTGATATCGGATGATCAGCCCCTCGATACCAAATAATTTTGCCCTGATGCATTTTTTCCAATAGCAGCCAAGTTATTCAGATGGCCGATTTTAAGTGCCTCACTCTGTATTTGATATTCATCGATGAGATGATTCCATAATATTTGCATATGCTTGATTAAGAAATTAAACCAAATAGAAAAATTCTGCAGTTACACAAATATTTAGCATTTCACTACAAATAAGATCACTAAGAAGATTAGTTAGTAAAATTAACTACGGTTACGAATTGGTAAAGTATTGATCATTCGAATACTTTTTGAACACACAACTTTATCGATCCCTGCCGTACACATTTGATGAATTGCGTGGGTGTACACCGAAGGTTTTTCGCTTGGTGAAGATTTAATCTCGCGGAGATCGCTACACCCTCGCAAAGTCGGTCTTCCTCGTAGACAATTTGGAGCAGCCTGTACCAACAGACTAATGAACAGTTGGTTCCTATTGGTAGAAGGCGCCTGCGTTTAGGCCTCGTTATGTTACGGTAGCGCAGCTGGCATTGCCCCGGATGGCCAGGCCTCACCCTCCCGCCCCTCTTTCCC